>NC_072788.1:1102043-1402043 GCF_022539595.1 Amphiprion ocellaris
TTTTTTCAAAGAAAACCTTTCTGGAGTGTTTTTCACGCCCTCCTTTACATTATTTCATCATATGGCACGTTTTTACGACATGTTTGAAAAATGGCATTTTTTTTCGACATAGTATAGTAAGGCGTTTTTTTTGCGCCAAAATTCATGATGATTTTTTTTTCAAAGAAAACCCTTTCTGGAGTGTTTTTTCACGCCCTCCTTTACATTATTTCATCATATGGCACGTTTTTACGACATGTTTGAAAAATGGCATTTTTTTTCGACATAGTATAGTAAGGCGGTTTTTTTTTGCGCCAAAATTCATGATGATTTTTTTTTCAAAGAAAACCTTTCTGGAGTGTTTTTCACACCCTCCTTTACATTATTTCATCATATGGCACGTTTTTACGACATGTTTGAAAAATGGCATTTTTTTTCGACATAGTATAGTAAGGCGTTTTTTTTGCGCCAAAATTCATGATGATTTTTTTTCAAAGAAAACCTTTCTGGAGTGTTTTTCACGCCCTCCTTTACATTATTTCATCATATGGCACGTTTTTACGACATGTTTGAAAAATGGCATTTTTTTTCGACATAGTATAGTAAGGCGTTTTTTTTGCGCCAAAATTCATGATGATTTTTTTTTCAAAGAAAACCTTTCTGGAGTGTTTTTCACACCCTCCTTTACATTATTTCATCATATGGCACGTTTTTACGACATGTTTGAAAAATGGCATTTTTTTTCGACATAGTATAGTAAGGCGTTTTTTTTGCGCCAAAATTCATGATGATTTTTTTTTCAAAGAAAACCTTTCTGGGGTGTTTTTCACGCCCTCCTTTACATTATTTCATCATATGGCACGTTTTTACGACATGTTTGAAAAATGGCATTTTTTTTCGACATAGTATAGTAAGGCGTTTTTTTTGCGCCAAAATTCATGATGATTTTTTTTTCAAAGAAAACCTTTCTGGAGTGTTTTTCACGCCCTCCTTTACATTATTTCATCATATGGCACGTTTTTACGACATGTTTGAAAAATGGCATTTTTTTTCGACATAGTATAGTAAGGCGTTTTTTTTTGCGCCAAAATTCATGATGATTTTTTTTTTCAAAGAAAACCTTTCTGGAGTGTTTTTCACGCCCTCCTTTACAGTATTTCATCATATGGCACGTTTTTACGACATGTTTGAAAAATGGCATTTTTTTTCGACATAGTATAGTAAGGCGTTTTTTTTGCGCCAAAATTCATGATGATTTTTTTTTCAAAGAAAACCTTTCTGGAGTGTTTTTCACGCCCTCCTTTACATTATTTCATCATATGGCACGTTTTTACGACATGTTTGAAAAATGGCATTTTTTTTCGACATAGTATAGTAAGGCGTTTTTTTTGCGCCAAAATTCATGATGATTTTTTTTTCAAAGAAAACCTTTCTGGGGTGTTTTTCACGCCCTCCTTTACGTTATTTCATCATATGGCACGTTTTTACAACATGTTTGAAAAGTCGCATTTTTTTTCGACATAGTATAGTAAGGCGTTTTTTTTGCGCCAAAATTCATGATGATTTTTTTTTCATAGAAAACCTTTCTGGGGTGTTTTTCACGCCCTCCTTTACGTTATTTCATCATATGGCACGTTTTTACATGTTTGAAAAGTCGCATTTTTTTTCGACATAGTATAGTAAGGCGTTTTTTTTGCGCCAAAATTCATGATGATTTTTTTTTCAAAGAAAACCTTTCTGGAGTGTTTTTCACGCCCTCCTTTACGTTATTTCATCATATGGCACGTTTTTACAACATGTTTGAAAAGTCGCATTTTTTTTCGACATAGTATAGTAAGGCGTTTTTTTTTGCGCCAAAATTCATTTTTTTTTCAAAGAAAACCTTTCCTGGGTTTTTTTCACGCCCTCCTTTACATTATTTCATCATATGGCACGTTTTTACAACATGTTTGAAAAGTCGCATTTTTTTTCGACATAGTATAGTAAGGCGTTTTTTTTGCGCCAAAATTCATGATGATTTTTTTTTCAAAGAAAACCTTTCTGGGGTGTTTTTCACGCCCTCCTTTACGTTATTTCATCATATGGCACGTTTTTACAACATGTTTGAAAAATGGCATTTTTTTTCGACATAGTATAGTAAGGCGTTTTTTTTGCGCCAAAATTCATGATGATTTTTCAACATGTTGTAAAAACGTACCATATGATGAAATAATGTAAAGGAGGCCATGAAAAACACCCCAGAAAGGTTGTCTTTGAAAAAAAAAAATCGTCATGAATTTTGGCGCAAAAAAACGACGTTACATAGGTTAGTATGTCGTCCAAAACGTCATAGGTCATGTGGTCCAGAAACTCCTACCGTAGATTGGGTTGAATCGTGGAGAGGACCTTCACCAACGTTGTTGTCTGCTGAGTTCATCACAGTTTGAGTACTGAAAGATTTATTTAACTCAAAAGAAAAGACATGAGGAAATATTTTCAGCAGTTTTCCATTTATTCCATATTAATCAGGATTTAGTTTTACTTATTAGTGGTTTAATACAACTGTGCTTCTGTCTCAACATGTGCTTTACAAAAAATGAAACAAAAAGCAGCGACAGGAAGTGCAGTTTGAGAACTCCAGACTCGACAACGTTTTACTACAGCTGAGCAGTACTTGTTAGAATTGTAAAACTTAGTGCTTGTAAGAATTTAAAACTACATTTGATAACAAGATCGTCTTCTTGACACGGTCAATTCTGTGGCAAAGTATGTCCTTGTCTTGTTCTTAGTTTGAAGGTAGAACGTTTTATTAAATACACAGAAGTTAAAGAATGACCCAAAAAGTAACAGAGCTGTTAAAAAAATAATCTCTGTCATATATGAAGTGACTTTGACTAAACTGTGTCCAGAATTTCATCTCCACAGTGTCGCTGCTTTTTTGGCAGGAAAAACAACAAATACAGCAAAGGCACATTCAACAATGACGGCCCTGATCCCTTTCTAACAAATGAAATCCAGCGAAGGATGGATAAAAAAAACTCAATACAAACATCTTAAATTCCCCTTCAGAGTCAGTGTAGGTCTGAATCCCTTTACAAAGCGCCAGCACTAACTAACAAACACGAATCTGTTATTGCACCCAAGTAGAAAAAGCAACAGAAAGACCCTGTTAGTGAAAGAATAATCTAGTGTGAGAGTAATTAAGTGTTGTGCTTCAGTTAATGGAAGACAGGATGTGTGCTCAGCGTTAGTAAAATGGTTTCTATACTGTCTAATCAACCAGGCAAACTGAAGGCTGTACAGGTCATAGCGGTTGCCAGGTTGGAGCGTTATTCCCTCTTTAAGACACAGTTATTTATACAGAACGAGTAGAAAACGCTCGGACAACGTTACACCTCAGGTGTTGCACCGAGGACTTTAGGTTGCCAGATCTTGTCCATTCAAGTGTTTGCCATGTTGGGTAAGAAGATAAAGGATTCTGTAGTAACATTCTGATCTCAGATTTTCTGACACTTTCGTGACTTAAAATGACAACGGAAGACGAGTCTCTGATGTACATTCAATACATTCTGTAGTTTTACCACAGACATGGACAGTGATGTGGAAGACGGAAAAGGATGGACGACGGCTTTATGGCCCGCTTCGGTTTGGAAAGAAAGAAAAATGGCACAAAAATATGAGTTCTTACTGAAAACTTGCTCGGATTCTCACACACAGTCCTAACAGAGTTCCTGCCATACAGATGTAGAAGGAACAAAGTGTGACAGCAGGTTTATTTAGGACTGTTTTAGCTGCAACTTTATCCATAATTTCTGTTCTTTTTTCTACTTTCTCCACAGATCAGAGTTCCTTCAACAGCGTTGGTTCCAGTTGAAGACTGAGGTTAGTGACATGAAAAGACTAACCAAACACATTGATGAAGTCAAGCTTTAATATGTTGTTTTATTAGTAAAAAGGCTCAGTGATGTTCGTCACAAATGTTAGTTAACAGTGAATTTACTGGGGACTATTTTCAGTGGCGGATTAATACACATTTGGAGCTGTAGGACTTCACAAAGATGATGTTTGTTGTTAGGTTTGTATGGAAGCCTGTGAGGGTTGAGATGTTCCTTCTTTTCCTAGTTGGCCCAGTGCAGGAGGAAGTCTACTGGTTCAGGGAGACGTTTATCGCTCTTTATTCTCTCTAAAAGGCAGATCTCAGTGAGCGGCTGTGGCTGAATGTTTGGGTTAGCTTGGACTTGTGTGGTTCATCTGCAGACTGTTTCTCTAAACAGGACTAACTATTGGAAAAGAAGGAACTTCTCACCCTGACCTCTCGGGGGCTCCACGGCGTGTCAATTTGAAGCAACCAATCAGATTGCACAGTGGAGGTGAGCTTCCTCCAGGTTTGGACTGCTAGTTGAAGGTGAGCTGCATAGGTGGGCCTCTGGTCAAACACATCTGATTGGATAGTGGCTTCAGGAGTACCGACCAATCAGGCGTGGTGCTGAGTGATGAGGTTCCTCAGCTGTTTGATGACGGTGTCAATCAGCTTCTGTCGGTCTCTGTCCGTCTTCCTGAACTGGGCAAAGACGTTGTTCTTGCGGCTCGTCTCCCTCATCCTGCAGACAGGAAGATAAGATGATCTGAGTTGTGGTAGGAGATACCTGGACTTCTGTTGGGTTCTTGGAGATGTTTCACCTCCAACCAAGATGATTGTGTAGTTCTGCCAACTGAACAGATCCAGGATCAGCTGTGGGTGTGAATGTTGGTTAAAGTGCCTGGGAAAGTATGGAGGACTGCATTCTGACTACTTATGAGAGGTAGAAGTAGGAAGTTAAACTACAGAGCAGCAACTGATGTTTGACTGAAGTTGTTGGGTCGACAAAGTTTGAAGGGATTTCTGATGTTGAGAGTGATACGTGTGTGTATATGTACATATATATACATTATCTTGATATTGTGTTTAGTTAATTGAATATCAAAACAGAAGGTCCATGAAAATACTACAGTAGGTAGATAAGTTTCTCGCCTACTTAACCGCATTGTCTACCCATCTCATTACTGTAACCTTTCATTTTACTGGAACCCCTAATTAGGAAGTCTTTACCTGGTAAATGTTGGGTTATAACTGCTGGTAGTAATTAAGTAAATACAGAAAACTTCCACCGTTTCAACAAAGTAATTGTGACTACTTTGTCTAAGAACTTCACAATAATTAACTTTCCTTAGAAACTTCAACTAACTGCACATCAGATGTTCCTGAGCAAACAATATATTATAATATAGGGAGTTTACTGTGTAAGTCATTAGGATACAGCAGTAAAAGTAATGGTTAGCCCATGGGAACATGACACTGGTAGAGAATGATGATAAGTGAGGAACTGACCCACAGAACATTTAATTATCTGTCATATTTTCTGATCTCGCAACAACATCGTCAGTGAGAAAACCCTTTAAGCCTTTGATGATCCCAACTGGACCTTCAGATCCATCAACTCTGAGATAAAACATCTGAACAGTGTTGATCTGCAGACAGAAGAGACTAAACTAGAGCTACACAAGAACAACACTGAGCCACCTGAAGGAATGAGGACGCTGCTTTGGACAGTCTCTAAACAGGGTAGAGGGTCTACAACAACCCCTATAAGTCCTGAAGTCCCTCCTCAGGCTCTTTAACCAACATTCAGACCTGGAGATTATGAATAAACACCTGGACCTCCAGTCAGTTAGTGAAGATGAAACATCTTCAAGAACCTGAAAGACGTCCAGTGACCTACTACTGATTAAAAACACAGAATGCAGTTAACTGTTGTGCTCTTAGTAATTCATCGAATGCATTCAGGAAAAAAAAACACACATCTCTGCTAGAGTCGCCTATTGAGAAGAAAAAGACTTGAAAACTCGTGCCCTCACTGTCACATGAGTCTCAGCGTGTGTGTTTTTGTGTTTGGTTGCAGAACGCTGGAGAACTGTGGATGTCCAGAAGGTTTAGGGGCCCGGCAGACCAGACCGGCCCCAGTAGGGTGCTTCCTCCTGGGCACCGACGGACCACCAGGCCTGGCTCTAATCAGCTGGAGTTTGCTTGATGTTAGTGTGTTTGAGCAGATTAAAAGTGTGTTCATGCAGGTTGTGTGTGTGTTATCAGTGTTTCCATGGATGTGGGTGTTGCTGTAGCGATAACATCTGGCCAGTAACAGCCGATAAACATCGTCACGACATGAGATTACTTCTATGTAAATCCCTGCAGTGAGATTTCACACACATTAACACAAACAGCAGAGATGATACTCACGGCTTAAACAACCTGCAGAAACACAAAAGAGCCGCTGAAATACTGACGGAGGAAGATCTAGAGGTCAACAAGTCAACTAATCAAGGATAAATAAATCAGAAACTTGTAGATTTACTGGATTAAAAGGAGCAATTCAACATTTTGGGTCATACACTGTTTGCCTTATTTCCAGGTCTACCATCACAATAACAGTTAGCCTAGCTTAGCTTAGCTTCAAAGCTCCAAATAGTTGCTCAAATCTCAACCTACAAATCTGTTTGAATTTACTTTTTCCAACGCTATTTTTTTAAGCGCAGCGAATTGTGTTTTAATCTGCATTTGTGAAGCACTTTGATCATTAACTGCAAATAAAACCTGAATTTATTCCTAGTATGAAAGTAAAACTTGCAGAAACAACAAAAAGCAGTTGAAATTCAGTTGTTTACAGTATTTCCAAGTCTACTGTAACAAGAACAGTTAGCCTAGCTTAGCTCCAAAGATTAGTAAAATCTCAATCAGCATCTACAAACCTGTTTTTGTTTTTCTGAATTTACTTTTCCAACATTGTATTTTTTTTTAAAACACACCACATTGTGTTTAAATTTACCTTTGGAAGTAGTCTATAATTAAAGATTATTATCATTTACTGTAAATGAGTAAATAAAACCTGAATTGTTGATATATTTGGGTCCTCTATGTACTTCAAGGGTCTGTAACTGAAAATATTCATAGTATGAAGGTAAAAGTTTGTGTTATCATTATACACATCATTTTAAATCTACTTTAGTTACTGTAGATAAAGAATCAGGTGATTCTGAGGAGGTCAGACGGGAACTTTTTGCTGGATTTTGTTGCATTAAAATCACTGATTAATACTCTGAGTACTTTGAAAAGAATATTATGTACTTGTTTAAATATTACGTACAGGTATCTCCAAAATGTTGATCTAAAGGTCTTCAACTTAATAACGATAAATGATTTAAATGTAACAGAATAAAGAAGTGGAAGATCCTGGAAGGAACAAACAGCAGGATGGGTGGATGATGGCTGTGTTGGTAATAGATTGATGGATGGTTACTCACTTCTCCAGCAGGGCCAGGGCGGTGTGTGGGTTCACTCTCAGGTATTTACAGGTGGGTTTCCCGTAGTCAGCCAGGTAGGTGGACCAGTCCCACTGAGTGAACAGATCCAGTAACTGGATGGAGACACAGAGGAGGAGGAGCAGAAGGTTACTCATCAACAACATGTCAAACCAGAGCAGCTTCAACACCATCAGGAACGTTTAGTGGAGGTCAGAGAAATGAACCAAACTGAGTCCTGTTTGTCTCATCAGCTGCCTTTCTACTCTGTTTGTGGAACTCCAGCCAGAAGACGATGGATTTTATGACCTGATTAACAAATATCCACTTTTACAAAGTTATTCACTGTAAAAAAAATACATGGATTTTTTTTATTTTTGCATTATTGAAATACATGAAAATATGATAGAAATTACAAAAACAGACATGAACTAGCATTGGAAACTTCTAACGGTTTTTGACTGAAAATTTTCATTTTTTACATCAAAAATCAGTTTTTTTTTCAATAATTTCAAACAAATTCTACTGTAAATTTAAGAATTACAATTAATATATAAAGAAGTGTTGATTGTATGATTTTACACTGATTAGTTTGCTGCTGAAAATGTAGAATATTTTTACACATTGGTAACCTATTAAAACTTATTTGATACATACAGTTATGCTCATAAGTTTACATACTCTGGCAGAATATATGATTTCTTGGCCATTTTTCAGAGAATATGAATGATAACACAACAACCTTTCTTTCACTCATGGTTAGTGTTGTGCTATAGTTTTTTTATTATCAAACAACTGTGTTTATTCTTTTTAAATTATAATGACAATAGAAAGTACCCAAATGGCCCTGATCAAAAGTTTACATACCCTGGAGGTTTGGCCTGATAACAGGCACACAAGTTGACACAAACGGGTTTGAATGGCTACTAAAGGTAACCATCCTCACCTGTGATCTATTTGCTTGTAATCAGTGTTTGTGTATAAAAGGTCAGTGAGTTTCTGGGCTCTTGACAGGCCCTTCATCTTTCATCCAGTGCTGCACTGATGTTTCTGGCTTCTAAATCATGGGGAAAGCAAAAGAATTGTCAAAGGATCTGCGGGAAAAGGTAATTGAACTGTATAAAACAGGAAAGGGATATAAAAAGATATCCAAGGATCTGAAAATGCCTATCAGCAGTGTTCAAACATTAATTAAGAAGTGGAAACTCAGGGGTTCTGTTGAAACCAAACCACGGTCAGGTAGACCAACAAAAATTTCAGCCACAGCTGCCAGAAATATTGCTCGGGATGCAAAGAAAAACCCACAAATAACTTCAGCTGAAATACAGGAGTCTCTGAAAAACACTGGTGTGGCTGTTTGAAGATCCACAATAAGGAGGCACTTGAACAAAAATGGGCTCCATGGTCGAGTCGCCAGAAGAAAGCCGTTACTACACAAATGCCACAAAGCATCCTGCTTACAATATGCCAAACAGCACAGACACAAGCCTCAAAACTTCTGGAACAAAGTCATTTGGAGTGAAGAGACCAAAATAGAACTATTTGGGCACGACCATAAATGTTAGATGTGGAGAGGAGTAAACAAGGCCTATAATGAGAAGTACACAATCCCTACTGTGAAACACGGAGGTGCATCACTGATGTTTTGGGGATGTGTGAGCTACAGAGGCACAGGAAACAAGATGAATGCAACATGTTATCAGAAAATACTGGAGGAAAACTTGCACTCATCAGCCTGGAAGCTGCACATGGGACATACTTGGATGTTCCAACATGACAACGACCCAAAGCACAAGGCCAAGTCTACCTGTCAGTGGCTACAACAGAATAAAGTCAAGGTTCTGGAGGTTCTCAGTCTCCTGACCTCAGTATCATTGAGCCACTCTGGGGATCTCAAACGTTCAGTTCATGCAAGGCAGCCCAAGAATTTACAGGAGCTGGAGGCTTTTTGCCAGGAAGAATGGGCAGCTTTACCATCTGACAAAATAAAGAGCCTCATCTACAACTACCACACAAGACTTCAAGCTGTCATTGATGTTAAAGGGGGGAATAGACGGTATTAAGAACTGGGGTATGTAAACTTTTGATCAGGGTCATTTCAGTAGTTTCTGTTGTCAATATGATTTAAAAAGAGTAAATACAGTTGTTTGATACTAAATGGCTTCACCCTTTTTGTGTTATCATTCATATTCTCTGAAAAATGACCAAGAAACCATAAATTCTGCCAGAGTATGTAAACTTATGAGCACAACTGTATCTGTATATTACTACGATATATTTACTACGATAAAGTTTGTAAAAGTGAAAAATTATATTTTCACAGTGAAAACTTCCACATTTTCAACATTTTTGGGAAATTTTTGAAAATTTTTTGATGAAAAAAAGGAATGTTAAAAAACAAATGTTTCTTTAAGAACATTCAGAAAAAAATCAACCAAAATCCAGCGAAATTTGCTGGATTTGGTAATATTTACTTAAAGCAAATAGAACTTTTTCTGATATGTGTAATCAATTTAGATATTTTTTACTCATTTTTTGAAAACATTTACAACTTTTTAAAATTTTTTAAATTAAATTTTTAAGGGAAACTTTTAAATAATTTTCTTCCTGAAGATTTTGCATCTTTTTTTAAAAAAAAATATATAAATTTAAGGATTTTTTTGCTGAATTTTTGAATTTTTTTTCAGACAAAGGAACGGTATTTTTTGCTACATTTAATGAGGACAACAGGAGGGTTAAACTACTGCCCTTTGAAGCTTTTTAAAACTTGAGGTCCATTAAAAAATGATTAATTTAGACCCATTTTATTGACTTTAAGGACCTGTAGCTCTGAAAAATATTCAGTTTGAAGGGAAAACCTTCCATTACATCTACTAAAGCTACTGCAGATAAAGAAGCAGCTGATTCTGAGGAGGTTTGTTCAGATTTAGTGGATTTTAGATGAAGATGATGGGCTTTTAATGGTGAACGTTGTGGTAAATAAACTCCAGGAGGATGACCCACATAGGGAGGTGTTACATAACCGGCTGCTGCCCTGCTGAACTCCAGCTAACTCAGATAGAGAGGAACAGGTCGGGGCAGGAAAGCCTGATCTGCAGACGAGCCCCAGTGAACTCTGGGTAACACCAAACACTCAGACACAAACCATATGTGAGCCAAGGATGAGAGGGAGAGAAAACCACATGTAGGGGAGAGAGGGAGGAAGAGAGGAGATGACAGATAAGGAGACAGAAGACCAGGGAGACACTAAATATCTACCAGGAGTTAGAGAAGACTGGAGTTAAAATCTGGAAACAAACTGTTGAAGCAACATTCAAAATAATAGTAAATATAAAATAATGACTTTTTGTTGATTTAAGTACAGTAAAAAAAAGTCAGATATTGTACAAGAACAGTTTTGACATTATTTACAGATTTGGCCTGTTTTTCTTTATTAATTTTATTTTACAGTCAACATGTAAATTTAACCTTTTGAAATATGATTTTACTACAATTTATCTGTATTTTAACAATTTTTTTGCATTTTTTTATTGTTAAAATACAACATTTTTAATGTCAAAAATAGGAAGTATCTACCGATCTGTTTACATTTTTTACATTAATAATATTTTTTTTTTCAACTGCAAATATCAGGTTTTTTTTGTATATATAAAGTAGTATTTGTTTAACAGTTTTAACATTTAACACAGACTGTTGATGTGGACACCATTTACAATTTTGGACATTTTTTTAAATGTGTGAAATAACACCTAAAAAAAATTATTTACCATTTTTCCACAATATACTTTTTTTCTTTCAAGGGTAAATATCTGTATAATATTTAGATTTTTGCTGATTTAAGCAACAAAAATCGTGTAATTTTATGGTCTCGAACTGTAAAAGAACTAATAATTTTTTTTGATGTAGTTTTTTTTTAGGATTTGCACAATCATTTGATCAACCATTATTCAGTCCTTAGTATATAACATTATAGCAGTTTCTAATAAAAAATACATGTAAATTTATACTTTTTAAGTCAGTGTAGTAAATCTGCACGATTTTCTCTGTGATTTCACTAAATCTAATTTTACAAAACAGTAAAACAACAGTAAATTATTCAGAATGATTTTAGAAATATTCTTTGAATCGATCAGAGCTCTACTGTCACATTTTTAAATTCTGAGACAGGATGAGTCCTATATATGTCAGGACTAAAAGGTGAACACTTCCTTCCTTCCTTCCATCCTTCCTCCCTTCCTTCCTCCTGTCCTCTCCTTCACCTCTGATTGGTGATAAAGTGTTCAGGTTGAGGTGAGGCGGTTAAAACAACAACCGTTGATGTAGGACTTTTATTTTCAGATCTGCTAGATTTAAGGTGGACTGACCCGTATAGACACTTTACAGATGGTGAACCTGAAAGGAGGAAAAGGAGGAGGAGGAGGACTGATGATGAGATAAACTGAGAGCAGATCTCCTTATTTCTGCTGTTCTATCATTGGTGTTACATCAGAGGAAACAAACGCAGCTCAGAGACACTTCTACAGGAAAAATAAAGGAGATAAAGAAAGAAGCAGAAAACAAGTTCAGAAAAAAGACTAGAGATGGAAAAATATCATTTAGAAATTAAACTGGAGTTTCAACTGATCATTATTGAAGCTAGAAGTCCAAATATTCAATCAGAAAGTCGGTTCTTCCACCTCTGATCTGAAACTTCAGTATTTCAAACATAAGTACTTCACTGCATGTGTACTTTGTATCATTGTGTACACATGTGAAGTCAGTGTAGTAAATCTGCACGATTTAAGGTGGACTGATCCACTGACGATTTAAGGTGGACTGATCCAGTGATGACTGAAGGCATACTGATCATGTACAGTGCAGTGACTTAAGGTGGACTGATCTCGTACAGTGCAGTGATTTAAGGTGGACTGATCATGTACAGTGCAGTGATTTAAGGTGGACTGATCATGTACAGTGATTTAAGGTGGACTGATCATGTACAGTGCAGTAATATAAGGTGGACTGATCTTGTACAGTGATTTAAGGTGGACTGATCATGTACAGTGCAGTGATTTAAGGTGGACTGATCACGTACAGTGCAGCGATTTAAGGTGGACTGATCTCGTACAGTGCAGTGATTTAAGGTGGACTGATCATGTACAGTGCAGTAATATAAGGTGGACTGATCTTGTACAGTGATTTAAGGTGGACTGATCCCGTACAGTGCAGCGATTTAAGGTGGACTGATCCCGTACAGTGCAGTGATTTAAGGCGGACTGATCCCGTACAGTGCAGCGATTTAAGGCGGACTGATCTTGTACAGTGATTTAAGGTGGACTGATCCCGTACAGTGCAGCGATTTAAGGCGGACTGATCTTGTACAGTGATTTAAGGTGGACTGACCCCGTACAGTGGGATCAGACTGGTGGAAATGTTACGGGGAATCGGAGGACATCTCCACACACACCTGACCCTGGATTCACCCTGAACGCTGAGGAGGCAGCAGGTCTGAGTTCACCTCCTGCTGAACTCTTCCTCCTCCTCCTCCTCACCTCACCATGACCTCCTCCTACTCCACAAACACACATTATTGCTTCCTGCCATTCTTCTGGGGACCAAAACAAAGTGATGCTTTTTTCTGCTTCCTTCACTGATCATCTTCTCATCTCATTCTCTAAATATTCTCCTTTTCTTTCCCTCCTATCCCACTTTCTTTTCTTCTTATTCTCTTCATGTTCCATCTCTCTCTCTCGTATATATTAACAATAAAAAATGGTAAATTATCTTACAGATCTTTTCTGTTGTGTTAAATTACAGAAAATATGAAGTCAAATGACAGAAAAAACACATTAATTTACATACAAAAATTGCCCAAAACTGTAAATAATTCACTCATTTTCCATCTCTCTACTGCCTCTAGTCTCTTTCTCCTCCTCATCTTTCCCTCCTTCATTTCCCCCCTCGCTGTTTAGCAGACTTGTTAATGGTTATTCCGGCTGTGTTCAGGATTTATTTGTTTGGGACCGTCGGGGAATTGCAGTGTTCCCGTTTGTAATGGCCAAACGTCAGGGTCACCCAGAATTCATCATGTTTACACTCTGAGCTGAGGATTATGCAACGCTGCAGCTATGAGGGAGAAATATTTGCGACTGAAACACAGAGAAACTGGAGATCGTTGAGGAAGAAACTGGTGAAAATACTTTCACTAATCCTGTCCGGCTCTGGTTCAAGCTGACAGACGGCAGGTCAAAGGTCACCAAAAGCAGCAAAAGTGGACTTTTATCAAGAATAAAAAGATAAAAGTCCACTCTGGCAGCTGTTTACTTTGCTGCTTCCATCTATCAATCATCCACTCAGACGTCGCTCCTAATAAAGTTTGACATTTTCAAGGTTGAGAAACACATTTAAGTTCTGATAAAAACTGCAACCAGGTCAGTTTTACATTCATTCCAGGTGTCACAATCTAAAGAATAAATCTGGTTTTTGGTCATTGTGTCTAGAACCAACTTTGAGCATCAGTATTATGGGATGTATCGTAGTTTTACTCATTCATTGCAGAAAACCCTAGATTCAAAAGGTATTCCTTCCACATTATCAGATGATCCTGGTATCTTCTGTGTGTAAAAATGTTCCTTTCATTGTCTAGAACTTGTTCTGACCAAACACCTATCACACATGCTGATATGAGCCTGGAAAGTTTACCCACAATGCACTTTTTAAAGGTTTCTCTGATGAATTATCAGAAAACAGAAACACAACCTTGTCTAAAAGGCCTTAAAATTCTGCAAAAACATGCAAAATTAATCCAAAATGACTTAAAATTGTCCACAAATTATTCAAAAAATATCCAAATTTAGTCCGCAAAGGACCTCTGGAGATCTTAAGACCTGACGTCTTCATATGTGGACATTATTTTTTTTCAAAAAGACAGTATCGTTCATAATAATGATAATAATAAAAATAATCACAATAATAAAAATTTAAATAATAACAATAATAACAACAAGAACATATATATACTATCCATATAATATAAACATAAAAATATAATAAACATAGTAATCACATATTAAATTTTATCCAGTTGTTATGTTTATTGGTTACTCCTTATCCCAAATAACTAGAAGAAATCTAAAATGGAAGCCAAACCAAAGCTTGGGTCTTAAGAGGTTAAACCAGATTTAGTCTTCAGACTGTGACACCTGGATGGATGTAAAACTGATCTGGTGTCAATCTTTACCAGAAGTCAGATGTGTTTTTCCTCCTAAATGTCATGGTTCTATCTGGTGGACTCAAGAAGTTCTGAGGATCAGAACTTCATCAGTATCATCTAGACCCCTATAAACACCAACATCTAGACCTCTATGAACATCTAGACCTCTATGAACATCTAGACCTCTAAAACCAACACCTAGACCTTCACTCAAAGTTTTATTTCCAGATATATACGAGTCCTGACGTGCGACCTTTAGTCCAAACCGTGAGTTTAAAGTTTACCACCAGCAGCAAGGAAAAAGCTTCAGCCCATCGTCTGCTCTGACATCCATCATCCACTAATCCGTCCTAAATCCTCCTTTCACCTGCCAGTCAACACTTTCTGTGTCCGTCTGCAGAATGTTTGAGGTCAGAAACGACAGAACCAGACTTGTTGGAGGAGGAAAACCAGGATGGAGCTTCTAGACGGCTGTCAGTCAGCTCTCAGTAAAAGCAGAGAAAGTGGTTTTTAGCTCCATCATGTCCTTCAGTTCGTTCCTCTCCGTCTGACACCGTCTGTCTTTTTGGGGGTAAAAAGGCCACTAAAGGGGCAACAAAGAAAAGGATTGTGTGGGCAGGTGTCTGTCAGCCTCAGGGTGGTCTGAAGGTTCTCTAATGGAAAGGTCGAGGACAGCTGAGAACCTCCCAACGTCAAAATACTGCAATTACTGAAATGGATAGAAGACTTAAAGACCCTGAATCATTTGAACATTTTCAGATCTGACTGATTTGAGGACTGTTGGAAAGTTGGAAATTTGAGTTTCTGACACATAAATGGTGCCAATGTGTGAATTTTTATTTTATTTCAATGACCTGAAATGTTGGATTTTAAACCCGTCAGCGGCAGACATTCATGGCTTCACTGATTTTATTTTTCTCTTTTACAAAATCTGGTGCAATCAGTTTATTTTTGGCGGCTTTTTGAAACGACACATGTAGAAGAATAAAGTGATTTTCCTGAAATATCACAGTTTCAAGCTCAGAGGTGGTTATGTTTCCACACATGAATACTTTCACAGGCTGTCAGAAAGTTGATGCATTGACCTAAACAGGCAGCAGCCTCCCTCAGCAGGACAACAAAACCACATCAACTGCTTGAGAAACACGACCAGGAGCCCAAACTCCAGCTTCCAAACCTGATCGAGCATCTGCAGGATGAATCAACTCAAAACCCACACAACCTAGAAGTTCTACTGTCGACGTCCCAACAAGGAGATTTCCTCTACTTCAAGAAATCACTAAAATTCCATCATTCATTGTTTGCATTCATGAGGAATTTCTGCGTCGCCGTGTCACTCATCCTATCTAATAAAGATTATTTTCATCATCTTTTTATCAGGATACAATGACGTCTAACTGCTCGTCTAAGGCTCTTACCTGATGAGTGTATATCCATGTGATTCTGGGTTACATTTAGAGATCAAAGTGGCTGTTGGCAAAAAACCCTGAAAATTTTTTTTCTAAGCAACTTTGCCAAGTGAGCGCCGAAGGTGCTCCAAGAGGCTACCGAAGGCAGCCTTATGCGAGTGCCGAATAATAAATTATAATAGTGTCATTGTTACAATTAAATTAGCATAGCATTATAGTCTTTATTAACAATAAGAATATATATAAAAAATTAAAATGACCACGCAATATTCAATGAAGATAAAAATTTAAAAATGACCAAACAATATAGATCTTCAATAGAGTCTATCTTATCAAAAGCATGCACAAATGATATCTATTCACTCAAAAAAAATGAAAAAATTGAGGTCTATTTTTGTAAAATAAAAAAAAAGTTCCTAGTTTGTCTAATTTCCTGATATATTCAGACAAGAAATCGTTGTTTGTATCTTTCTTTTCTAAAACATGCACAAATAATATTCATTCAAAAAAAAAAAAGAAAAAAATATTCTAAGTCCTGACCTGAAAAAAATTTCGGCAGAACTTCCCCTAAGGGCCAAACCCAGAATTTCATAACCCCCTTCCCTCATTAAAAGAATAGCACAAAACTGTGAAAATGTTAATAAAAATGCGGAAACATTCCTGTTAACATGTTCAGTAATGTAAACTATTCAGTAGTTTAGTCCCCCATATTTCATATATTAATCATTTCATACTCTAGTCTAGATGTGTCACTAATCTATTATAAGGATTATATTATAATATCATTAAGACAGGAACCTTAAGACACAGTAAATTATCAATATATTGATATCTATTTTTGTAAAATTTTAAAAAAACGTACCTGGTTTGTCTAATTTCCTGATATATTCAGACAAGAAATCGCCGTTCGTATCTTCCTCTTCTAACCACGACCACCGGAACGCGTTCTTGACTGTCGCATCTATAGCACGCACGTCAGCGTACCTGTCTACCTGTTTAAACATTGTCCTGACAGGTACGGGTCATTACATTTACACAAAAGCAAAGGTCGTCTATTCAATGAGCGCTATTCAATGATTCATCTCTCCTTTGTACTCAAAACTGGCGCTATTCAGTGCATCCGCTCTCGCAAATTCTCGCAGCAATGTATTCAGCATTAGATTGGAATCGCGTCAATGAACGAGATTCAAAATGGCTGCCTCCGTACAGGAATATAAACAACAAACAACGCATTAGCGATAAGAATAAGATTTTCAAAAAGAATACTATCAATCAAATTCTGATTTTCACTGAAAACTTCGATCAATTTTCCCAGATTCCCGGAAATGAACTCACAAAATTTGAAATCCCGGATTTCCGGGAAAACCCGGAAAACTTTCATCTCTGTACATTAGAGGTATTTATCCTGATCAACAAACTGCTAATATTTTTTTTATGTTTTGTGTCAAAATCTACAGCTTCATGCTTCCTATTCCATCTGCACTACTTAAATTCACTGCTCAGGGTACAGAAAGAAACATTTAAGGTCATCTTTCCCTTTCATTTAAGGGGGAATTGTGCTTTTTTTCAAAGATTAACTTTCATATTGTCCTGCAGGTCAAAACTGATCCATTTTAAAGTTTGAAAACGAGGGAAAAAAATAATTTCACAGTGAAACTTCTGATGTCCACATTTTCAACATTTTTGGGAAATCTTTGAACAATTTTTAGTGGAAAAAAAGAAATGTTAAAAAAAAGTTTTTTTAAGAACATTCAGAAAAAAATCAACCAAAATCAAGCAAATTTTGCTGGATTTTGGTTGATTTTTTTCTGAATGTTCTTAAAGAAAACATTAGAGGTTTTACTGATATATATGGAATCACTTTAGATATTTTTATTTTTTTTTACTCATCTTTTGAAAATATTTACAAGAATTTTCTTGCCAAATTTGGGGGATTTTTTTAAAATCAAAATTTTAAGGGAAACTTTTAAGGAATTATTGGAATTTTCTTCCTGAAGGTTTTCCAAATTTTCAGAAATTTGGAGATTTTTTTTCAGAATTTTTTGATTTTTTTCAGACAAGGAAACAATATTTTCGATGCCTGTAAATGAAGACAACAGGAGGGTTAATGATGTGGTACAATCCATAAATCCTTCCATTCACCATGCTGTCAAACAGAAGCTGGAAGCAGAACTTTCTACCATCATCTGCAGGAAGGAGGAGTTTATTGTTAACCTCTGGGTGAGCTGCTGACCTGAGAGAGCTTCAGGTCACATCCAGAGGTTATCTGGCAGCTACTGACTGCAGGATCAGGATCCACTAAAGCCTCACAGTTTCCTCTAACTGTTGCTCCACCTGCAGCTACGACTGGAATGAATGATCAACTTCCATCTACAAACCAGCTTTATCCATCAGAGGCATGAAGATCTGGAGGTTTTACGGCTCCTGTAGGGAGGTTAGGTTCTACTCAGGAAATTTTACAAAATAATTGGAAAATTTACACAAAAATATCTATTGATTAAAAACTAAGAGCCTCTAAATTTTAGTATTCTATTGGGTTGTTGAACTAATTCTGGGGTTTACAGTAAATTAACAGAAAAAAAAATCAATTTACGTCCTGCTTATTACATATAAGATTGATTTACAGCAGCTTTTATTGTGATTTGACCAGGTAAAAATGAAAAATGTTGAAGGCTATTGGGTTATTTCATGAAAAATCCATCAGTCCTCCTTCAGAATCAGCTGGTTCTTTATCTACAGGAACAAGCAAAGTTTTACCTTCATACTGTGAATATTTTATGAAATACAGGCCCTTGAAGTCCATAGAGGAGGCTCCAGATTCATCACTTTAAAGTGGACTTTTACTATCATTCCTGAACCTGAAAACTGAATTTTCACCACCTGACTGTTGGTCAGAGCTGAGTCAATCACAGCTTTACGGTTGTACAGAGGAGCGCAGATTTTTTTGTTTTTAACAATCTGATTAGAGAAAAATGCTGCATTTTTTAGCAAATTTATAGATGAGGGTTGTAGAAAATGAAATATCATGATTTTAAGCTCAGATTTGGTCAATTCAAAACCAGGCTTTTTCAGTTTCTTTCCTTTTTGATTCTGTTTTGTTTGTTATGTTAAAACAGATTAAATACGATGATAAAGAAAAAATATAATTTTGTTGAAATGGTGTGAATTAGCACTTAGATTTTTTCTAATTATTTCCTTCAGTTGTGTATTTTGATGAACTGTAAATCTCTCAGACTCGTTGCACATATAGAATGTGGTGAGAGCAAACAATTTGTATTTTGGTAGATTTAATAACTAGACAAACAGAATAAAGTGATTTTTAAGAAATATCGCAGTTTTAAGCTCAGATCTGATTAGTTTGAGGACTGCTGGAAAAGTGAAAATGTGAGTTTCTGGTACAAAAATGGTGTCAATTTTATCTTATTTTATTAAGATATTATGACTTTCAAACCCACAAAGAGTCATTAATGGCTTCACTGTGCCAAAGAACAATGTTTTTTCCCCCTTTTGTACAAAATCTGGCATAAACTATTTTTGATAACTTTTTGAAATGAGACGTGTAGAAGAATAAAGTGACTGATAAAAATCAAGATTTCAAGCTCAAGGGTGGTTATTTTTCCACACGAATACTTTCAGAGGCTGTCAGAAAGTTGAAAATGTGATATTTCTTTGTTTTTTTTTTCAGTTTCTGGCTGTTAAATGTTAGAATTTTGGTTACATGTTGGAAAGAAAACAGTCCTTTCAAGCCAGCTGGCGGGTTTTTGGTCTTTAAAAATGATCAATAATTATCGATTCTGCCTGGAAGGATTCATTTCATGGAGGTAAACAACGAAGCTCTGCAGACTGGGTGGTATTCAGAGGAACTCTCAATTTGTTCTTCAGATGACAAGAATATAATTGTTCTAAATGACTTAATATTTGTCCAACAATGACTCAAAAATGGTCAAAAACAAATAAAATTGTCCTAAATGACTCAATATTTGTCCAATAATGACCCGAAAATGCTCAAAAATGAACATAATTGTCCAAAATGACTCAACATTTCTCAAATAATGACTCAAAAATTGTCCTAAATCACTCAACTTTGTCCAATAAATGACTCAAAAATGCTCAAAAATGAATATAATTGTCCTAAATGACAGCATTTGTCCAATAATTAAAAAATGGTCAAAAATGAACATAATTGTCCTAAATGACTCAACATTTGTCCAATAATGACTCAAAAATGGTCAAAAACGAATACCTAAATTACTCAACAATGACTCAAAAATGAATAAAATCGTCCCAAATGAATGACAGGAAACATCAAAACTGATTGAACATTTGTTTAAATTGACATACAATTTTCACAACGACAAAAATGCCTAAAATAAATCTAAAATGAGTGATTATGTTTTCGCTGTTTCTTCCTCTTCTAGAAGCAGTAATTTTTGTGTTGTTTTTAAAAAGAAAACACTCGTTTCAAACCTGCAGGTGGGTTTTGGTGCTCAGAGGTCTGAACTCTGAACTACTTTCCTTACATAAGAAACTTTGACTTGTCCGTCTCTCACCTCTCCTTCCTCGCTGGGCGACCCGCTAAAACAGAGAGAGGCTGAAATGGAAAGAGAAAAAAACGAGAAAGCAAATCTAAAGAGAGCTGGTGGTTCACTCAGGGGTCTCTGCTGTCAGTTGGACACTATACAGACGGAGAGAGAGGTGAACGGGAGAAAAGTCCAAAAGAATGATTAGGGAAATATTAGAGGGCTGCAGGAGAAGGAGGTCAGGCGGAGGCTAACTCCACGTTACGGAGGAGGAAGAAGGAGTGAGACGATAAAGCAGCTGAAGTCAGAGGCCTGCTGGGAGCCGCTCTGATAAAGCAAATAAAGACAGAAGACTCCAAAACAAACAGGCTGCAAACACTGCAGCTTTTAGCTGCCTCCGTTTACATCCACACACTTTTCAGGAAGGCCGATTCAAGCTCAGCCACTTTTCCCAAGTCAATTCTGGTCCAGACACTTTGCAGAGGTTAATTCTGGGCCGAGAGTTCATTTTGGGTTCGAGAAAAGCTTCAGCCGCCACCGTTTCCTCTACAGCTACAACACTACTTTCTCTTTTACTTTGACGTGAACTTTTCTATGTGCATTCAGTCACTTGTTCAGTTAACATCAGTGTTTTCAGACACTTTTAAATCACCAAAAAAAAGTCTGACGCACTCACAAATGGAAACTAAGTCGACGTAGTCTTGTTCAAAGTCTGGGATGACTCCAAAAATGTCTAAAATGACTCTACATTTGTCCAATAATGACTCAAGAATTGTCCTAAATAACTAAAATTTGTCCAATGAATGACTCAGAAACGGTCAAAAATGAATATAATTGTCCTAAATGACTCAACATTTGTCCAATAAATGATTCAAAAAATTGTTGAAAATTAATATAATTGTGCTAAATGACTCAGTATTTGTTCAACAATGACTCAAAAATTGTCCTAAATAACTCAACAATTGTCCAAAATTACTCAAAAATGAATATAACTGTCCTAAATAACTAAAATCTGTCCAATAAATGACTCAAAAATGGTCAAAATGAATGTAATTGTCCTAAATGACTCAATATTTGTCCAACAATGATTCAAAAATTAATATAAATGTCCTAAATGAGTCAAAAATGGTCAAAAATGAATAAAATCGCCCCATATGACTTCAAAGTTTTCCAGAATGACAGGAAACATCCAAACTGACTTAACATTTGTCCAAACTGACAAACAACTTTCACAATGACACAAAAATTTTCTCAAATGACAAAATGCCTAAAATTAATCTAAAATGAGTGATTTTGGTTAATTTTCCCAACAGAACTGAACTTCACAAATGAGTCATTAAAAGACGTACAGAAATGTAAAAATATGTTGATTTTTTTATGTTTTTACTGTTATAAAGCCACTAATTTTTTTGTGTGTGTGTGTGTGTGTTTTTTTAAAGAAAACACTCATTTCAAACCTGCTGGTGGGTTTTGGTATTCAGAGGGTTAAACTGCTACAAGATAAAGAGCTGCAAGACAAAAATAAACTATAAATGCATCTGTGGCCCCAAACTATTATTTAACTCTGTGCTGAATGTAATCTGCGGCTCCTCGACAGCCCTGGAACAGGAAGCAGTTGTGAGGTGAAGCCGGTGGAGGTGGATCAGGAAGGGAAGCAGCTCTATCGGGGACTCTACGGAGAGGTCGGCCTGATAACCAGAACAATGACCTGACCCGGTCAACCCACCGAGCATTTCTGTGATTCTACGGCGTTTAAAGTGTGGGAGACCTCAGATGAACTGACCGCTACATGACCATCAGTCGTAAGTACAGAACCCAAGCTCCACCCGACCAATCAGGACGCAGATACACTCTAAAAAAATAACTTAAAGTCTGGTTGAGTTCTCAAGAGTTAGCGGAATTATCTTTTCCTTCAAGCTTTTAACCCTCGTGCTGTCTTCATTTACAGGCACCAAAAATATAGTTTCCTTGTCTGAAAAAAACCCAAAAATTCAGCAAAAAAATTCCCCAAATTTCTGCAAATTCACAAAATCTTCAGGAAGAAAATTCCAATAATTCCTTTAAAGTTTCCCTTTAAAGTTTTATTTTTAAAAAATCCCCCAAATCTGGCAAGAAAATATTTTTTAAAAATGAGTAAAAATCTTCCAAAAAAATCCTAAAAATATCTAAAGTGATTCCATATATATCAGTAAAACTTCTAATATTTTCTTTAAGAACATTCACATAAAAATCAACCAAAATCCAGCAAAAAAAGATTTTTACTCATTTTTTGAAAATATTTACAAGAATTTTCTTACCAATTTGTTTTTTTTGGTTGTTTTTTTTTTTAGGAAGTTTGTAAGGAATTATTGGAATTTTCTTCCTGAAGGTTCTGCAAATTTTCTGAAATTTGGGGAATTTTTTTGCTGATGTTTTGTATTTTTTTCAGACAATGAAATAACATTTTTTGGTGCCTGTAAATGAGGACAACAGGAGGGTTAATGATGTGGTACAATCCAAAAATCCTTCCATTCACCATGCTGTCAAACAGAAGCTGGAAGCAGAACTTTCTACCATCATCTGCAGGAAGGAGGAGTTTATTGTTAACCTCTGGGTGAGCTGCTGACCTGAGAGAGCTTCAGGTCACATCCAGAGGTTATCTGGCAGCTACTGTTAGATAGCTAATGTTAGAGTCATGGCCAATTTATTTGTTAATTTGAACAATTTTTGAGTCATTGCAACCACTGTTCTTAACACTTCGGACAGTTTTGGAGTCACTGTAGTTATTTGTTTCATTTTGGACAAGTCTAAAAAATGATGTTTGGGCTCAACAACCACAAAAAACAAACTAAAAAAATCACACAGTAGTTTGCAAGTAAGTATTAAGTATAAGATTCTGACCTCAAGATGAAGAAAAATGGAGTGATCAAGCCAATTCAATTAAGTTACCTCAACTTCAAATGAGGTTTGAATGAACTAATGCAGAAATGGGAGTTTAAATGACACACAGTATTGAGATGATGCCACTTTATGTCAATCATGAAGATAATGTCTGCAACTTAAATGTCAGTGAATGAGCCGTGTTATCTTCAGCTATGCGGCAGGTTAAGTGCTGGGAATCGGTCCCTGGTTTTTAGAGTGCAGCTCTGTTGCCGTGACCACCAGCTGACCTGTTGTCACGCCGATAAGGCCGGCCACAGACAGGACAGGAAGGTGAGGCAGGGGCCGACAAACACACAACTGACCTCTCCCACACAAATAACTGCTTAACTCATAAATCTGCAGCATATTTTGAGCGGCGGCCGCTTTATTCCACTCAGTGTGTGCAGCAGACAGGTGTATGAATGAATGAATGCAGGTACAGACGGACTCTCTGATCAGATAAGGCTGGTTCAGGGCTCCACCGGCTCCCTGGCACCGATTCTTATCCCCCTGACCTCCTGCTGCACTCTGAGTGTTTCTGCTGTTAGATTGAGACATCAGTCCACATGACGCCCAGCAATCACACTTAGAGGAAAAGCCGGTAAACGAGGGAAAGCAGAGGAAGAGGAGCAAAGAGAGAAGGAGACAATGCATGAAAATGACTGGAAAAACAACAGAGAGGAAAAGACTGAACATTACAGGCTCATTTTCCCATGAAAAACCAGGCAGCACCTCCACCTGACCACAAATATCAGCCATGTTTTATGTACTGCATGCACCTTTAGTATAAATAATGAAGTATGCAAAGTTTTACCTTCATACTATGAATATTTTCAGAGTTACAGACCCTTTTAGAAGAGGTGGGCCCAGATTTCCCATTTTTTAATGGACTTTTTCCATCATCATGTAACCAGAACAGTTTTAAATCCATTCCAAGTGTCACAATCTAAAGACTAAATCTATCTATCTATCTATAGTCTATCTATAGTCCATCTATCTATCTATAGTCTATCTATCTATCTATCTATCTATAGTCTATCTATCTATCTATCTATCTATCTATCTATCTATCTATCTATCTATCTATCTATCTATCTATCTATCTATAGTCTATCTATCTATCTATCTATCTATCTATAGTCTATCTATCTATCTATAATCTATCTATAGTCTATCTATAGTCTATCTATCTATCTATCTATCTATCTATCTATCTATCTATCTATCTATCTATCTATCTATCTATCTATCTATCCATCTATCTATCTATAGTCTATCTCTCTATCTATCTATAGTCTATCTATCTATAGTCTATCTATCTATAGTCTATCTCTCTATCTATCTATAGTCTATCTATCTATCTATCTATCTATCTATAGTCTATCTATCTATCTATCTATAATCTATCTATAGTCTATCTATAGTCTATCTATCTATCTATCTATCTATCTATCTATCTATCTATCTATCTATCTATCTATCTATCTATCTATCTATCCATCTATCTATCTATAGTCTATCTCTCTATCTATCTATAGTCTATCTATCTATAGTCTATCTATCTATAGTCTATCTCTCTATCTATCTATAGTCTATCTATAGTCTATCTATAGTCTATCTATCTATCTATAGTCTATCTATAGTCTATCTATAGTCTATCTATCTATCTATAGTCTATCTATAGTCTATCTATCTATCTATCTATAGTCTATCTATAGTCTATCTATCTATCTATAGTCTATCTAGTCTATCTATAGTCTATCTATCTAGCTATAGTCTATCTATAGTCTATCTATCTATCTATAATCTATCTATCTATCTATAGTCTATCTATAGTCTATCTATCTATCTCCAGTCTATCTATAGTCTATCGATCTAGCTATAGTCTATCTATCTATCTATAGTCTATCTATCTACAGTCTATCTATAGTCTATCTATCTATCTACAGTCTATCTATAGTCTATCTATAGTCTATCTATAGTCTATCTATCTTGTAGTATTTTACAGTATTTAATTTCATTTTAGAAACAGATTTTACATATCTTACCCTGTCCTGATGATTGCATGTAATTTTATTGCCTGTCTGATAACTTGTACAGAACTTTTTTAAACTCATGTTGTTTTCTCTGTGCTGTATAAATAAAGCTGATTTCATCCCTACTGTGTTCTCCCTTGATAACACCAGAATGACAGCAGATTTAACAAAGAATCTAGCTCAGGTTCTATCCTGATCCATTAAAAAATGCTACAACATCCCTACTTTTACTGCATAAATCCAGTATTTCAGATTAATTCTGTGTACTTCAGTAAGTCCTGTTGATTTTTAATTGTTGTGGAACTTCACCGGGTCAAGGCTTTGACTTTGAGAACGTTTCTGGAGCTCATCTATCTCTGCAGCTCTGTTTAGAAAGCTAACGGCTGACGGAGGCCACAGCGAGGTAAGAGGTGAAGAGAAAGTGAAGGATGAGGATGAGGAGGGACAGAGGTGAGGACAGGACAGGACAGGACGAGATAGACGAGGTCAGAGGGATAAAAGGAAGATGGAAAAATGCGCTACCGTCACATTCCTGAGGACTGTGGTCAAGCTGGACCAGCTGCTGTTTGACAGGTCGAGTTCAGACCTGAGCCGGTCCAATATAGGCCATCAACAGAACCACCTCCACCCTCCAACCCTCCGAGTCCTCAGCAGACCCACGAGGAAAGAGGACCAGGATTCTTCATCATTTTCAGTCATTTTGGATAAATTTTACATCATTTGGCGACAACTTTTGAGTCATTGTGCCCTTTTTTTTTTTTTTTTTTTTGTAATTTTGGGACAAGAGTAAAAAATCCTTATCTTGAATTTGGTTTCCAATCAAGCAATTTTAGACAGTTTTTAAATCATTTTGTCCATTTTCTGGTGATTTTGAACAACTATTCAGTCTTTGTGGCCAATTTTGTTGTTATTTTGGGCAATTTTTGAGTCATTGTGGCCATTTTCTTCACATTTTGAGCAGTCTTATGGTCCTTGTGGCCATTGCTTGTATTTTGGACCATTTTTGAGTCATTGTGGTCATTTTTTATTTTGTTTTTGGCATTTTGGACAACTCCAAAATATCCTTAACTTGGTTTTAAATCAACTAAAGCAGAAATTAGAGTTGAACTTAGACACTATTATAGGCTTATTAAATCCTTTTGGACAAACTTTAAATCATTTTGTGGTGATTTTGAACCGCGTTCAAGTCATTGTGACCATTTCTTTGGTCGGGTTCAGACCTGAGCCAGACTGGACTGCAGGTCGAACATCGGACACCAACAGAACCACCTCTGACCCTTCCACTCCTCAGCAGACGGATGAGGAAAGAGGATAAAGACAAATGCAGCGACTCATGGCCAAAGTGCAGAATGTGGAAACGAGGGCGAAAGTTTATGCGAGGAGGAATGAGATGAATGAGTCCAAAGGAAGATGACGGGAGGAGATGGAGTCCTGGCCAGATCCTGAACTCGCCCAGAGACAGAACAAGACATGAATGTGTGAAAACGGAGCGAGGGATGGCGGGTGAAAGAGTGCAGTCAGGTGAAAGTGATACGGCGAGTCAAACGGACGGACAGGGTGGTCTCGGCCTCCCCCCGGACTCCCCTCAGGAGGCTGACACTTCCCTTCATCCGTCTGACCGCTCACAGAAGGGGGGATGAATAGAGGGGTGAAAGAGCGGGATGAGCCGAGGAGAAAGAGGCCGAAGGGAGGATGAGCAGCAGACGGACATCTAAATGCTCGCCCGCCGATCTATTGGGAACACAAACACGATGCAGACAGTTCGCAGCGACACATTCGCAAACTTTCAGGCGTGGAAACTCGTTTTGTGTTCAGACTCGCATAGAAACATGATCCGCTGGGCGTCCGGACGGTCTGAGAGACGCAAAGTGTAGCTACGCAACCACGTTCAGACCATCCAAAGACTCTCTGGAAGCATCCCGTCAGTCCATCTGATTAGTTGAAGCTCCATTTAGTGACAGTAAAACAGCCCCAGTGCTGTAGTTCATTCATACATGACACAGCAAAACACTCAGCTCAGATTCAAGATCCCTCAGAGCTGAGTTTAACAATCAAGTTTTGGACATTTTCAAGTCATTTAAGACAAGTCTGAGGTCAAAATATAAAAAAGTGGGAATCATACTTTCCACATATCAGATTCTACTGATGTTAGAGCCTCAAAAGCTGGTGAAATGAAATTAAAAATGGACTTTTTCCATCATTTCTGAGCCTCATCACTTCATTTGTGATAAATCTGGACCCGCTTCTATGGACTTTAAGGTTCTGTAGATCTGAAAACATTCCTAGTATGAAGATAAAACTTTGCTTCAGGAAATAAAGTTCCTGTAGACAAAGAATCAGTGGAAGGTCTGATTGATTTTCCATGTAAAGATTCTTGTGTCCCCCTATAACCTTCCTTTTATTAAACTCTGTCCTCTGATCCTCCTCACTGCCTCCACCTTCATTTTCTCAGTGTAGTTTCAGGTCATCTTGGCTGCAGACGACCTCTGGATCAAACTCCACAACATAAATCACACACTAAAATGAAAACCCATTTATCTTTATTTCAGGACTGAAACTAAACTTTGGCACGTTTCTGGAACTGAGGAGAAACTGGATATCCTTGATGCTAGCTGCTCAACTCAGCGACGCGGGGGGTAAACAACATTATCGGGACAATATGAATTTGAGGGATAGTTTCCTGAAGCAGTGGATCAGAGTTTCCTGATGGACTGACAGGAAGCCAGCAGCGTTAAGTAGCATGTGCTCTCCAGTCAGGAACAATGAGGTGACAAACAAACCAAGTGAAGGCTTCCTGCTGCAGTGACGGATCGCCTCTGAACAACCTGTTTTTCTAACTGATAGGAGCAGAATTACAGAGAGCCTCTAGCAGCTCCTAGAAGAGGAAACGAACCCTCGTATCTTCAACTAAAACCTCACACTGAAGATGTTTCAGGAACATGTGCAGGGTCAATGTATAATGGAGGGACTTTTAGTATCATAGTTGACATTTTAGTGATATCCAGTCATTTTTTATTTATAACTGACTGTTTCCATAATAATGATTATGGAATTCAAAAAGACACGATCATAACGAACATAAAAACATTAGTTTTTTTTTAACTTTTAATAAAAATGTATGCAGATATATCCCATGGACTTTAGAAGTCCCTCAGTTATAGATTGACCTGGACAAGTTTGGAATCATTCTGGACAATTTTCCAGTCATTTTGGAGAATTTTGGAGTCATTTGGACAATTTTGGAGTTATTTTGGACAATTTTCGGTCATTCTGAACAAATTTTGGGGTCATTTTAGACAACTTTTGAGTCATTTTGGACAATTTTTGAGTCATTTTCAATAGGTTTCATGTCATTTTGGATCTTTTCTCGTCATTTTGAATCATTTTGTGTCTTTCGGATAATTTTTGAGTCATTTAGGACAAATTTCATGTCATTCTGGACTAATTTGCTGCAATTATGGATCATTTTCAAGTCATTCTGGACAGGTCAATATGTGATTGCGGGACTTTTTGCATCACAGTTGACATTTTTTGCTGTTTTCAGACCTAAAATCAACATATATAACCTATAATGAAACACCACATGGCATTTTTACAGAAAGATTCTTCTAAATGTTATGTATACCATTGAGTAAAATTGAAATGAAAGTTACTTATAAAGACGTTGTAGTAAAAAATGACATCATGTGGAGCAGGTCATGTGATCTGGAATTAACACACTTCCTTGAAAGATGTTTTTGTAATGGGGAACTTAGTGGAAACTGATTTCTTGGACACAGATACAGTTTGTTATTTTGTGTTATAAAATAACACAAATGACCTCAGAAAAACACAAAATGACTCAATGAGACACAAAATTATCATAAAAAGAGACAAAACGACAAGAGACACAGAAAATAACTACAAAAAGTTGCAAAATGACCACAGACATACACACAAAATGACCACATAACACCTAAAATTACCACAAATAAACTGAAAACAGCCACAAAAATGCACAAAATGACCACAAACCATCTAAAATTATCACAAAGACTGAAAATGGCCACAAAAAGGCCTAAAATGCCCACAAAATGGAGTGAAAATGACCAAAAAAACAAAAAGTAACAAACAAAATGAGCAGGTCCTGTGATCTGGAATCAACACACTTCCTGGAGAGGTGTTTTTGTAATATGGAACTTAGTGGAAAGTGATTTAATTTGTTATTTTCCATCTAAAATTTGATATATTGCCAAAAAAGAAATATCTGTCATGATTATCTCAACTTAATAAAAAGAACACAATCCAAACTATTTCTGAATCAACTCATTTTAGCATTGTTTATCTCATTAGAAGGTGGTTGTTTCCTACTAGAATACAGTCTTTGGTCGACATTTCATCAACTTTTAAGGCTCTTACATCAAGTAGAATTGGATGTCTAAGTACAGCAAGACGAAAGTCCAATTATTTGCTATTCTGATCTAATATTTGTCTAAAATGAGTAAATATAAACCTAACTGAAACTAAAACTGGCTTAGATTTACTTCGAACTCATGCAAAATCAGCAAAAACATCCGCAAAAAAATACAATTTAGATCAATTATGTGTCCTTAGAAATATTCAATCTAGGCTGGTATTGTGTCTCCATAAAGTTCCTGTAAGTGTATATCTATGGATGGATCCTTATTTCTACTAAAATCCAGTCTTCTGTTGACATTACTGTTCACTGGCTGTGTTCCAGTGGCCACCAGAGCTCTTTAGCAGCGAGGCGTTTGCTTCCGTCCCGTCTGCCCTCCGTCTGACGTCTCGGCGTCCAACCATTACCTCACGAGGAGGCTTCCCCTTCGCCGTCCAAAAGCAACATGTCACAGCATGACAAGCACTCGCCTCGTCCCGCTCTGTGAGAGCGCAGATTGACCGGCGTGGCCAGCAGCGATTATCTGGTGACAGCATCGCAGATTCTCCCCCTCAGCTGCCCCTGGAGCTAATAGACAGGCTAAGGGATGAGAGGAGGCCCAGTGGGAGATGGAAACCTCCATTTCACCTCCTGGTAACCCAGACTAACGAGGAGGAGGAGGCTGGAAAAAGAGAAGGAACCGTGGAAAGAGATGCCATCATTTTCTCTTCCTTCTGTTCTGTTGTTCTTTACAAACTGCTGAGTTTGAGCGATGCAGGACAGAACTGCTCTCTCATACCTCCAGTGGAGTTTTTCTACATCTATTATCATTACTTTGGCATGTTTTGCCTTCTTCAGCATTAAAGCCACAAACTATCTGAATGACAAACTGTAACGAGCAGGACGCCTTTCCAAACCAGAAAGCCTTCATCTCCAGAGAGCTCTTTGTTTCAACAGCGTTCCATCCACCAGCAGATATTACAGCAAAAAGTAGGAGAATAAGAAGAACAAATAACTGGAACCTTGTCTGGCCAGTCTGACCACACATCAACTTCTACAAAAGCTGGAGAAATGTCGACCAAAGACTGGATTTTAGTAGAAATATGGATCCATCCATTTCTAGACACTTACAGGAACTTAATGGAGACATAATACCACTTCTCTTTTGAATATTTTGCTCTTTTTTTCCAATTTTTAAGGTCAAATAATTAATAACAGATTTATTCAAGACAAAAAAGGTGGCAAACTTCTACAAGATGGGGGGTTAAAGTACCAAAGAAAAAGTTACGTAATTACATCTTAGGTCAATCTGGACAAATTTTCAATGATTTTGGAGAAAATTTGAACCCTTTGGGACACATTTTATGTAATTTCAACAATTTTTTTAGTCATTATGGAGAAATCTGATCCATTTTTTTAACAAATTTTGAAGCTAATTTAGATAGTTTTCTCAATAGTTTTGAACAAGTTTCAGGGTTTCAGTCATGGTTGACAATTTCCAGTTATTTTGAACAATGGATGGAGCTCAACAACTAGCTCCTCTGTTCACTGTTTTTGAGCCATGCTGCACTTATTTGATTCATCCAGTAGATTTGAGTTTCCTTTCAGGATCATTTTGGACAATTTTTTTAAAGACATTCAAATAAATTTAAGCTATCATGAAGAAATTTTATCCATTTTTGATCAATTCTGAAGCCATTTTAGACAATTTTCTCAATCATTTTGAACAAGTTTCCAGGTTTCAGTCATTTTTTGACAAGTTTTGAGTCAATTTTTCAATTATTTTGAAGAAACAAACTCTTCTGGACAAATTTTATGTAACTTTCATCAAGTTTTTAGTTATTTTGGAGAAATCTGATCCATTTTTTTAAACCAATTTTGAAGCCAATTTAGACAATTTTCTCAATAATTTTCAACAAGTTTCAGGGTTTTATTGATCCAGTAGGTTTGATTTTCCTCTCAGTCTCTGTGTTGAAACACTGCCTGCAGTTCAACCTGAAAACTTAGAATTTTTCTTTGTTGGTCACAGCTGAGTCGGTCATGGAGAATGAACTGGAACCAGGAGGGAAGAAGGTTTAATTTTTTACAGGATCTAGTTATGGTTTAAATGGTTTTATTTTGGTAAATCTTTACCTGAGACTCATTGAATAAAGTCATTAAGATGAAATTTCACAACTTTAAACTCAAATTTGGTTATTCTTTTCCCAACCGAGCTGCACGTCACACATAATTCATTGAAGGCCGGACAGAAAGTTGAGAATCTGACAAATATTTCGGTTTTTACAGATTCTGGTTCTGGTAAATGGTGTAATTTCTAAAAAGAAAACATGCCGGCTTGTTTTGGGTGGAACAGCAGATAGAAATAAAAACACTGGTGGAAAATGGGAAGAATCAAGAAGTAGTTAAAGGTGATGAACCTCAAGAGGTGAAAAGATGACAGCTGAGAAAAACAGCTGTAGACGAGATGAATGGAGGAATCTGAGTGTTTGTGGTCGACCAGAGGAATGAACCGACCAATGACGGCGCTGGGCCGAAGGAGGAGGACGGGGGACGAGTGGAACCCAACTGTTGCAAGCGTTTTTCTGGGGGGACGCCACACCGCCCACCCACAGCAGGGCCAGCCAAAGGTTTGAAGGAACCGCAGACTTCTGAACGTTCTAAATATAGCAGATTGATAGGATCTGTGGAAAAGGGCAGCGCACACGAACACAATCAGCCTCCTACGCTCAGCAGATTATTTAGCAACGCTAGAGAACAGGAGAACGCTGCTGACAGCTCCCATCAGCCTCGTACCGTGAATCAGCCCTTCTGCTCACATAGTTTGCCTTAAAAGTGGAAATTCTGGCTCTGCTGCTTTGTTTGTGGGGGGCTGGAGGCTAAAAACTACAGTTCAGGGAAACAAACCGTTAAATAGATCCGTTCAAATCTACAGAGTTCATGAAAACATGTTTAGCAGCAAAGCTAGCCTCATATGGTGGTAAATATCAACATGGAAGAAGTTTGGAACTTTGAAAATATAATAACAACATATAGACACCAAAGAACACCAGTTTCTGTTTCCTACCAATGAGTCCACATTTCAAAATCGGAACAAAAATGGAACAAAAATGAGGAAAAAAGAAAAATGGGACAAATAAGTAAAGAAAAAAAAAACTGACAAAACAACTTGAAAGAGACAAAACTGTCGCAAAAAGACACAAAACAACATATACCAAGACATAAAAAGAGGGAAATAAGACTTGAAATAACACAAAATGTCAAAAGCAAGACACAAAGAAACACAACACAACACAAATCAATGGAAATGAGATAGAAAATAACACAAGCATGACATAAAATGACCAAAACTGGACACAAAATGACAACAAATAAGACACAAAAAACCTAAATGAGACATAAAATGAGGAAGACGAGACGCAAAACACAAACAGGACAAAAACCAAGAAAAAAAGACAAAAGAAACAAGACCCAAGACTGTCTAAATGACATGAAACAACACAAAACAAAATGATAAAAATGTGACAAAAAGTAACAAAAACTAGACACAAGACTATAAAAATGAGACAGAAAACAACACAAACATGACACCAAATGACCAAAACAGGACACTGAATGTCAAAAGCAAGACATGAACAAGAAAGACACACACAGGACCACAAACTTTGCACACATGACTACAGTAAATATAAACCCCTAAGTTCTTCAGGTGTTGGAACCTCATCTGGTCAAACTTACATCAGATCCTCCTGATGTTAGAGACTTAAAAGTTGGTGAAATGTTGAACAAAGATGCAGCAGTTACCGGTGTTGAAGTTTTCTCCTCCGTAATAGTTTTTGTTTGAGTTGTTTACACTTTGCACATTGATAAATTCTATAACTGAGCTTTATGTGCAGTGCTTATGCCTATATTGCTGCAATGTGTCGGGTTAGCTGGTCAGCTGAAAGGAGTTATTTACTAAAGTCTGGCAGCACTTTGTCACAATTATGAAGTCGAACCATAAATGTTTGGACAAGGCAGTTCTCATGGTCTCTTTCTGGGTGTTTTAACGTCAGAAACTATCACTACTGTCTTTATGTTACACATAAAATCAAACTAATCTGAACAAATCTACCCCGGATCTCATCAGGATCAGCTGGTTCTTCATCTACAGAAATTTTATTTAATGAAGCAAAGTTCTACCTTCAGACTGGGACTATTTCCAGAGTTACAGGGTCCTTGAGGTCCATAGAGTTTGGTCCAGATTTATCACTTTTTAATGGACTTTTTCTATCATTTCTGAGCCTCACAATTTCAGCAGGACGCACGACCATTTTTTTCCCTTTTTGAGGTTATTTTGTTTCTCATTTTGATCATTTTGTGTCTCTTTCTGTTCACTTTAGGTCTCATTTAAATTTAATTTATTTGTAAATGTCCCATTTTGATTGTTGCTTCATTTTAGTTGAAATATTTTGATTATTTTCTTCACTTTTTGTATAAAATGAGACATAAAATGACAAAAAGTCACAAAATGACAAAAACAAGACACAAAACAATAAAAATAAAGCACGAAATAACCCCTAAAATACAAAATTGACACCACAAACACAAACAGAACAAAAAAAAAACAGGAAAAAAGACAAAAGGAACGAAATCCAAAACGGTCTAAGAGTCCCGTGACACAAGACAAACAAGACAAAACAATGAAAATGAGAAGGAAAGTAACAAAAATGAGAGACAAAACGACCGACCAGATCAATTTTACATCCACTCCAGGTGTGACAATCTAAAGACTAAATCTGATTTCTGTGAATTTTTTTCTATCTCTGAGAATCAAAATTATGGGATGTATTGTCCCTTCTGTGCCGTCATACTATTAAAACTCTCAGAGGGAATTAGCATTTCTGAGCGTCATAACTTCATCAGTAGAAGGGAGATCTGACATTTCATGTGCAGTAGATGAAACTTCTTTTAGAATCTAAAGGCAGGGCAAGTTTATTTGCATAGAACCCTTCATGTCCCAGAGGGTTCGAAGTGCTTTATATACAACATTAAGAGCGTTACAGCGAGCTGCAGATAGTTAAACAACACTGTGCAGATTTCATTCATAGGCTCAAGAGAAAAGAAATGTTTTTATCTTGGATTTAACCCTCATGTCGCCCTGCGGGTCAAACTGACCCATTTTAAAGTTTGAAAATGTGGAAAAAAATTATATTTTCACAGTGAAAACTTCCACATTTTTGGGAAATTTTTGAACATTTTTTTGGTGGAACAAAAGAAATGTTAAAAAAAAAAAAATGTTTCGCTGGATTTTAGCAGATTTTTTTCTGAATGTTCTTAAAGAAACTATTACAAGTTTTACTGATATATATGGAATCATTTTAGATATTTTTAGGATTTTTTTGAAAGATTTTTTTTCATTTTTTAAAAACATTTACAATTTTTATTTTTTGCATTTTTAAATTTTTTTATTTCTTGCCAAATTTAGGTATTACTTTTTTAAATAAAATGTTCAGGGAAACTTTTAAGGAATTTTTAGAATTTTCTTCCTGAAGATTTTGCAATTTTTATGAATTTGGGGATTTTTTTTGCAAAATTTTGGGATTTTTTTTACACGAAGGAACAATATTTTTTGCTGCCCGTAAATGAGGACAACAGGAGAGTTAAAGGTGTCTACATTTGGTGAAAGTTTAATCTCCACTGGCAGTTTGTTCCAGAACAGCTAAATGCTGCTTCTCCATGTTTAGTCCGGACTCTGGCCTGGACGAGACCTCAGTCTTTGGATCTAAGAGTCCTGCTGGGTTCTTATTCTCTGAACAGATCAGATGCATTCTGGGATTTGTAAACGATCAGTAGGGTTTTAAAATCTATTCTGTGAGTGACTGGAAGCCGGCGTAGAGATTTTAGGTGTGTGATGTGTTCAGATGTCTTAGTCCTGGAGGAATCCAGTTGGGTTCTATTTCCTCCCTGATGATGAGACTCTCCACAGACATCCGGTGGTTAAACTCTAACTAAACCATTTTTTCTGTTTTATTAAAAGCAGGTTGGTGGTCCGGAGCGTGACGCAGGTCCGGACTGTGTGTTTAGTGTTTGGTATTGAGTGTTTGTCTGTGAGTGAGAGTCCCGTCCAGGCGCTGTCCCAGGACCCCGGAACCTTCCACAACACCGGGACCCGACCACACAACAAACGGCGCCGTCAGCGTGATTTATCGACCATTCAGCCGGCGCCTCACAAAGACGAACACGTATGTATGAGCACGTATGAAACACGGAGCGGCTCGAAATGATGCGCTCCTCGGGGCAGATGTTGGACTCCGACTCTGGATGGGAACCAGAGACAAAGAAGAACGGCGGCACAAAGACAAAGAGGAGGACGGAGATGAAGGACGAGGACGATGGGGGGAGCCGGAGTAAACATCGATGCCGCATGAATGCAATTTTTTCCTTCTCCCCGTCTTCCCCCCTTCCTTCAGAGAGAACAAGAGGCACTGCATCATCCCGACAGCCGCAGAAAGAGAAGAGAGGAGGCAGAAAGAGGGATTGTGACGGAGGGATAAAGGGCTATCCATCTCCGTCCGTCACCTCATTCATCGTCTCCGCTCCGTCCTGCCGGCCCATCCGTCATCCGCTGTCACACGGACACACAACTCTGCACAACAACAAACATCAAAGCGGGGCACACACTCGCTCTCCGCCCTGCTTCACACAGTCACAGCAACGCTCACTTTCACACACTTTTTCGCGGCGGCAACGGCGGCGAGAATCGCACGGTCGGCCAGAAAAGCCACACAAACTCGGCCTCTCCGCCCCGTTTCACACATTCAGCGCCGATGACAGACACACAAACACGCCAAAGAAAGAAGACGCTCGGAAACGGCGGCGGCGGAGGGCGACATCGACACACAAACACTCGCTGGCTCCGCCCAACATCCTGGGTTCTCACTGGAGCCGTCCAGTTCTGTCTGACCCGTTCTGCTCGCTGCTTTCCCAGGACCCCAAACACACAACCGCTTCTCAACATCCGGCCTGAGGACCCGTTTCATCCCCCCGGAAACTGGTGTCATCGAACGCAACATGATTCAGCTCTAGAAGTTAAAAACAGCCATTTCATAAACCACAACAAAGTTTCTAATATATCAGTAACTAACTTCACAAAGATAATCTGGTCTGTAAAGAAGAAGCTAAATAAATAAATAAATGTTTAATAGTGAGTGAAATCATTGGACCCAAAGATGTACCCAACAAGTTCTCAACATCTGTCCCGAGGACCCGTGTCGTCCCCCAGGAAACTGGAAACCAGTGTCATCAAACACAACACATTTCAGCTCTAAAAGTTAAAAACTGTCATTCTTAAACTATGAAAATCCACAACAAAGCTTCTAATATAGGAGCAACAAACAACAACAAACTTCATGAATCTGGTTTCTAAAGATGAAGCCAAAGAAATAAAAGTTTTATAGTGACTGAAATCATTGGACCCAAAGATGCACCCAACTGTTTCTCAACATCCGGCCCAAGGACCCATTACGTTGCCCTGGTAACCGATGTCATCGAACGCAACACGATTCAGGACATTTTAGTTAAAAAGTGTAATTTTTAAACCACCAAACTCCACAATAAAGCACATTACTGTTCCAATCTAGAAGGTTCTGTATAGTTTCTGCTTTATTCATCTTCACTGCTGCTGCTGAGGCTCATAGAAAACAACTAAAGTCACAAAACAACAACAAATGTCACTTCATGAATCTGGTTTGTAAAGAAGAAGTTAAAGGTTTAAATATCAGTTTAATAACGACTGAAATCATTGAACCCAAAGATGAGCCCAACTGGTTCTCAACATCTAAACACAACAAGCATTTCATATTCATAACAAATCTGACCCCATAAAAGCAACCTGGTTTATAAAGAAGCTGCTCACAGCCGTCTTTAAAGAAGATGCACCAGCGATTTATGGAGGTAATTTTCATGTATTTGTATTTCATGCATTTTATGTAAAGTAAAAATTAAAGGTTTCATTCATTCTATATTTGACTCAAAATTAAGTTCTGTGAAATATTGTATCTGAATTGTGAGAATTTCATGTTTTGTTATGTCTTTCAAGAGGACAGAATCCAGAAAAGTCACCAAACCAGAAAGACAAATGAGATTCAATCAGAAAACAACTTCACTTAAACTACAGCATGAACTTTTTATCATGTTTTTGAACATTTCTTGCAGTAAATCTTCACCTTTAGCTTTTCTTTAAGGACATTTGTGCCGACATTAGAGAGTTAAGACTCTCTAATGTCTCTAATGAGTTAAAAACAGGAGGGTTAGGTGATATTTTACCAGGATTGTCAAGCTTAGGTGTCTTAAAATAAGCCAAACATACTAAAAAAATAGCGGCTTTTCACTCAAAAATAGATTTTGCTTTCATGTAACCTCCTAATTTGAGATGTATTAAACTTACTTTAAGTTTTTTTGTAAAATTCAACTCAAAACAAGATAATGTCAAGATTGTTTGATTTAACAAGATATTTAAGATGCATTGTATTAAAACAAGTCCCTCCATCTGCTGAAATGTCTCTTGTTAAGTGAGTTTATCTTAAATCAAGTGTGATGAGACATTTGGACTAAAAATAAGACAAACAGACTTGGTCAGATTTAGAGTTTTTGCAGTGCAACAGATAAGACAGAAGTGGAGATAAGAAAAACTGTGTGAGAGTGTTTGAGAAGAGAGAATAAAAAGTAGAAGGTACAAAACCAAAACCCAAACGAAGGAGGAGGATGAGGGGAGGAAAGCCTCGGGGGTGTGTGAGGGGAGGATGAAAAGGACGAAGGGGGGAGGAGGAGGCAGAAAAAAGATAGTGGGGAGGAAAAAAAAACACAAGACAGAGAGAGCAAATGAAGGAGAGAGGACCACGAGGAGACAAAGACCTACTTGTCTCAAGTCACTGAAGGCCAGAAGCAACGTGTCACCCTGGAAGCCTGCGACCGGCCCGGCTCTGGCAAAACCTGTGGGAAAATACAAACCCACCCCCCCAGTCCACCCCCGGAGAGAGGGAAGAGAGGAGGAGGAGGAGAAGAAGAGGGTGAAAAAGGGAAGAATAAAGGACCTGGTCAGATTCGCTATGCATCGGGACAGATTGGCAGACAAATGACAGCCTGGGGAGGAGGAGGAAGGGTGTTAGAGTCATGTCGCCGGGTCTGGCTGAGAAACAGCCGGCTCGTCAATGAGAGTGTGTGTTAGTGGATGCGAAAGAGCACAGGGTTGGAGTGGAGCTCACTGCAGCCTGGCCTCCACCGACTGACCTTCACACGCAACCAAACGTATCATTTACTGCAAGTTCATCTAGAAATAAACACAGTCTTATAGTAAAGACGTCTGGATTGAAGGTCAATGTAAAGACGATGAACTAGCAGCTACACCTTCATCTAGAAGAGCAGAGACGAATGACGAACCAGTAGTTTTAATCACATTCACACTATTAAACCCTCGTCTTGTCCTGCGAGTCAAACTGACCCGTTTTAAAGTTTGAAAATATGGAAAAAAAATCTATTTTCACAGTGAAAATTCTGATGTCCACATTTTCAACAATTTTGGGAAATCTCTGAACATTTTTGGTGGAAAAAAAGAAATGATAAAAATGTTTCTTTAAGAACATTTACATAAAAATCAACCAAAATCCACCAAGTTTTACTGATATATATGGAATCACTTCAGATATTTTCAGGATTTTTTTGGAAGATTTTTCCTCATTTTTAAAAAATATTTACAAGAATTTTTTTTTGCCTTTTTTTTTTTTTTTTAAAGAAATTTTTTCAGGAATTATTGGAATTTTCTTCCTGAAGGTTTTTCAAATTTCCAGATTTTTTTTTTGCTGAAATTTTGGATTTTTTTTCAAGGAAACAATATTTTTTGGTGCCTGTAAATGTTTAAAAGTTTGAAAATGTGGGGGGAAAAAAACATATTTTCACAGTGAAATTTCTGATGTCCATATTTTTAACATTTTTGGGAAATCTCTGAACGTTTTTTGGTGGAAAAAATAAATGTTAAAAATGTTTCTTAAGAACATTCACATAAAAATCAAACAAAATCCAGCAAATTTCGCTGGATTTTGTTTGTTTTTTTTATGTGAATGTTCTTAAAGAAAATATCAGAAGTTTTACTGATATATATATATATATATATATATATATATATATATATATATATATATATATATATATATATATATATATATATATATACACAAAAAAATCATATGAGGTATTTTTAGGTTTTTTTGGAAGATTTTTACTCATTTTTTGAAAATATTTACAAGAATTTTCTTGCCAAAGTTGGGTGACATTTTAAAATATAACTTTTAAGGGAAACTTTTAGGGAACTATTGGAATTTTCTTCCTAAAGGTTTTGCAAATTTAAAGTTTGAAAATGTAGCAAAACATTTTTTGAGGCTCTAACATCAGTAGAATTTGATGTGTTCCAGGTTAAAGGTAATCTTTGTTATCCCCAATAGGCCTTTTGTCCGACACCACATCGGTACACAATTTCACCACACTCTAAAATAGATTAAAGATCCAAAGACCCAAGATGTGTGGCAAATATGGTATAACAAAGAGTTGTCAGATCTTCTGACTTGAACCTTGTCAAAAATTACTTAAAATAACTTGAAATGTGTCCATAATTGGTCAATAATGTCCAAAAACAACAATACTTAATAATTATTTCCCTTGTCAAGTAGAAAATAGTGCAAAATTATCAAATGAGGGTGCTCCTGTGTTCCAAGAAAGTTAGTGTCTATAAATGGATGGATCCATATTTCTACTAAAATCCAGTCTTTGGTCCACATTTCACCAACTGTTGAGGCTCTAACATCAGTAGAATCTGATGTGTTAAAGTTTGACCAGACAAGGTTCCAGATTGTAGATATTTAGACTAAATGTTGACTCATTGAACTCATTTCCTGTAAGCGTCCTTATAAATGGACGGATCCATATTTCCTAATTGAGAACGAGGTAACTGTAGTCGACTATTATGACTAGTTGTCACAATCTTTTAACTACGTCTTTGAAGCTTCTCCTCTATTTTCTGGGTTAGAAAAGGTTCCTGGTTGGTTAAAAGGTTGGTTAAATCAAACGGCTAGAAACTTATTTGAATGACTGCCTGTGGACGTGGGAGGTTTTTAGGTGGTATTTCGAGGTGTTTTGCTGGTCTGAGAACAGTGGAGTTGGACGGTTTTGCGGGGCGACGCCTGGTTGCCGGTCGGGGTCGGCCGGAGTGTGAGCTGGGGTCCTGGCGTCAGTTGGCCCCCGAAAACAAGCCGGCTGGTATTCTGAGCGAGGGAGTGGAGAAAAGAGGAGTGTAGCGGAGGGAGCAGCTAATCTCTGAAACACAAGGCCATACACTCCACAGCAGCGATTACACGCCTGCCATCCAGACTGACCCCGAACACACCGCACAGGAGCACTCACACCGGCCTGCTGCTGAACCCTGGAGAGAAGAAACCTCCAGAAGAAGACCTCCATGTTCCACTTGAAGAACCTTAACTAGTTCTAAAACAAGTCCTCCATGCTTCAGTTTACTGTAGACGAGGGGTGTCCAACATGCGGCCCGTGGGCCAAAAGCGGTCCTCCAGAGGGTCCAATCCGGTCCTCAAAGTGTAAAAATTCCAGAGAAGACATTAACTGCAGATTGTAAATTAGTAAAGCTATAAATTTAAAATCATTTCTAGACCATGACAAGTTGTTTGGATCAGAAAGTAAAATACTAGATTGTTCATTGTTCTTTTGGCATTTTGTGGTTCACTTTATTCGTTGTTTTCTGTCTCGTTTTTGTTGTTTTGCATCTCATTTTTGGCATATTTTGTCTTGTTTTTTGTCCTTTCTTTTGGTCCAACTTTTGTAGTTTGTCTCATGTTTTTGTCGTTTTGTGTTTCGTTTTTGTCTCGTTTGTGTCATTTGTCCATTTTCTTGTCACTTTGTAACTTTTTTGTCAAATTTTTTGTCTCTTTTTCTGTCTTTTATTATTAGTATTTAAATGAGCAGGAAATGTCATTATTTTACATAAATTTGCCAATAATTTAAAAGACAAATTATGTATATTAAGAATTTTAAAATGGTCAGTATTTATTATTGTTAAGTTAAATGTTTTTTTACAGATTGTTTTTTGTCCAGTTTTGATGAATTACAGATAAGAAAAATTATTCATTTAAATGTTGGATATAAAAAAAAATCTTTACTTTTACAGTTATTTGTTCTTTAATATTTGACTGTGAAAATGACTGTTTTAATATATTTTCACAGGATATTGATTGCATTTTCCCTGTTTTTATAGTTTTTGAACATGAACTGTTTTTAATTTAAGTTTTTATTCATTTTTCAATTTTTCTTCCTGTATTTTTTTCTTCTTATTCGCGTTTTTCTTCAGTAATCTGTAGTTTTCAACTTGTCTCCATTATTTCTCCTCTCCTTTTCTTTTCCTCTCCACTGATCGTATTCATCCATCTGAACCTCCCTTTTTCCTTTTTATCCTCCACAATCCTGGAATTCCTGCCTTTATTCCATCTCTAATCCCTCTTCCTTCACTTCCTTTCCCTTTAAGTCGTGTATTCTACTCTCTCCTCTGGCCTTTCTGTGCTTTTATTAATTTCTCTCCTCGTTGCTTTAATCCCATTTTCTCTGGCCTCTCGTCCTCTTTCATCCTAATCTGCTCTGACCTTTTATTTCTTTAATCCCTCCAAGTTCACCTTCTGGGGAATTTCTCTCCGTCCGACTCTTTTCCTTTATTCTGTCACTGATTCTACTCCACTCTCCCCATGTCTCTCTCCTTCTATCGCATTTATCCAGCGTTCTGATTCATTTTACTGCATTTTTAAGATTTTAAAGGTTAAAATTAAAGAGTTCTGTTTATAACTTTATGTTATAGTTTAACTGATTAAATATGTATTAACCAGGCGGAAGCTGCACCAGGTGGATGTAGGACCTGGTCGGGTCGTTTTGTAGTTTTTTGTAATTTCTTTGTCTCGTTTTTGTCATTTTGTGTTTCCTTTTTGGTGGTTTGTATCATTTTTTTGCCTCATTTTTGCCATGTTGTGTCTGTCTCGCCTGTGTGATTTTGTCTCATGTTGTGATTGTTTGTGTCTCCTGTGGGACCAGTAAATCTAAAATCTGTCCTGTAAACTTTGCGTCCTCTGATCTTTGCCGTGTTTCTGCCCCAGATAAGCAGCTGCTAACCTCCTAACCCCTCGGCAGCACTGCATGCATGTCACTGCCGATCAGCGCGACCCGAGCCGTGACTCTAAGAACCCCGATGGTGGAAGAACCGAGCCAACGACGCCTCTTTCATCCCCCAAACTCAGGAATCAGGGAAGGACGGGGGAGGAGGATGAAAAGAGGAGAAAAAAATCTGAGAAAAGAACCAAAGAAGGAAACAGAAAGAAAAGAGACGGCGGATGAAAAACCTCCTCAGAGAACAGAAGATGCTCTCCTCTAACCGGGGAATCGGTTGTTCCATAGCGCCCCCTGTGCTCCCAGATGCAAACTGCAAACTTTACAGACTGGTTTTATTCTGATTCAGGTCTGTGGCTGAATTTAGAGGAAAATTTACACTAAAAACAATAATTAATGACAACGAGACCCACAACTTCATTCATGGTGGCAAGAAAACCAAATTTACAGAAATTAAATTGTCTATATCACAAACTTACTGAAAGGTTTTCTGTGTCAAACTTTACTCTCCTGTTGTCCTCATTTACAGGCACCAAAAAATATTGTTTCCTTGTCTGGAAATAATACAAAAATTCTGTAAAAAAAATTCCCCAAACTTCTGAAAATTTGCAAAACTTTCAGAAAGAAAATTCCAATAATTCCTTAAACATTTCCCAGACAAGTTTGATTTAAAAAAAAAAAAATCCCCCAAATTTGGCAAGAAAATTCTTGTAAATATTTTCAAAAAATGAGTAAAAATCTTCCAAAAAAATCCTAAAAATATCTAAAGTGATTCCATATATATCAGTAAAACTTCTAATATTTTCTTTAAGAACATTCACATAAAAATCAACCAAAATCCAGCGAAATTTGCTGGATTTTGGTTGATTTTTTTGTGAATTTTCTTAAGAAACATTTTAAACATTTCTTTTTTTCCACCAAAAAATGTTCAAAGATTTCCCAAAAATGTTGACATCAGAAGTTTCACTGTGAAAATATTTTTTTTCCCCACATTTTCAAATTTTAAAACGGGTCAGTTTGACCTGCAGGACGACACAAGGGTTAAACTTCCTGTTAAATTACAAGGAAAAACTAGCTGGAGAAACTTAATTTTTACAAGTAAATGCCTTAAAAACTTGTGTTTATGCTGTCAATCTTTAAATACTTCAACATATTAACTTTAACTGCAGAGAAAAAGGCTTTTTTTTGGTTGAACATAACTTCATTAGAAGCTGCATTTCTTATTTTTTTTGTTGTTGTTGAGCTGAAACGTTTGTCTGAAAACAAGCCTTAAAGAAGAAATTAATTTCCAGTTTGTATGTTGAGTCTGATTATGTTAATGAATGTTTGTGTGAAAAGAGTGGAGAAGGAAAAAGAAACAAACTAAGAATGAAGGAAGGATACATGAACTAGCATTCTAAAGTTTGGGGTCATTTAGAAATGTCCTTATTGTTGAAAGAAATCATTTTTTTTCCCAGTGAAGACAACATTAAATGAATGATAAATCCAGTGTAGACATTGTTAATGTGGTAAATGACTATTCCACATATTTCTACTAGCTCATAAACCATCTCAGTTTTAAAGTTTTAAACTCCAGACACTTGTTTATTTTTTTTTTTAGCTTGAATGCACTTAAAATGTGGTTTATTGCAGAAAACATAAAGTAATGAAATGAAATGAAATTAATGGTGAGCTACAGGTCAATCAGACTAAATTCCATTCAAAAAAGTTCCAATTTAAAGCCTGGCAAACAGTAATTATGAATTAATTCTCATTTTTTACTCATATTTGGTTGCCTCTGGCAGATTTTAGAATCAGTATTTCTGTCAAATTGGTTTAAATTTGATTTGAAGTTGTCAGTTTTTTTCACTAATACAGAGCAACTTTAAGACATTTCTAAGTGACCCCAAAGCTTTGAACCATAGTATAATATATATGAAATGGTACAGTACTGTGCAAATGTTAAACAGTAATACTACGTTAATAAGTGTACTTCATACTTTCTGAATCTGTGTATCAATAGAAATAGATTTTTAGATTCCAAACATTCATTTATTGTCCAGGAATGTACTTGTATGCTGGATGAAACTGACAAATTCACACTTTATAGATGAAAATTTAAGAAGTTAAACCAAAAAAGATGCTAATGAACAGCAAAATATGTGTACTGAAGACATCTCCTCTCTGCTCAGTGGAAGCACTCATGAACAATAAACCAGAAAATCATTAAAGACTCCTGCTTCACTACCAGTACAATAATTAATACTCATACAGTAATCAACCTCACGTACAATACTGTAATTTAAATAATATTCTCATTTATTACCATGGTTTAAGCACATTTATGTCTTTTTTTAAATCAGTATTTTGTTTCCACTTACTTTTACACAGTACTACTCATATTTGTAGCATTTGTCAGATTTAGAATAGTTTATTTATTCTTTTACTGTCTGTTGTTGTTACTAGGTACTGCTCTCTATACACCAAGTTAAATTCCTTGTATGTACTCAGTTGGCAATAAAGGCTTTTCTAAATCTGACTCTGATTCTGAAACACTGCCTGCAGTTCAGCAGAATTTTTTGTCACATGACTGTTGGTCACTTGAATATTTCACTGTTGCACCAAGAAGCTCAGATTTTTTTCATATTTACAGAATCTGACCTGTGGAAATTGTGTATTTTTGCAGAAATGTTAAATGAGACGTACAGGAGGTCCTCGACTTACAACTGAGTTCCGTTCCTACGGATCTACGTAAGTCAGAACTCTGGTGAAAATGTAAACAAATCCGTTCCGTGCATCACGATATGGATAAGTTCTTCATAAAAGTCCTGAAAACCAACAACTTTCATGCATGTATGAATCATTTTACTAGAAGATAACAGAATATTGTAACGGACTGATAGTGTTGTTGATGTTGAGGTTTCAGTGTTTATTGTTCAGTTCCAGATTTACCTAATGTCAGTGAACATGCCATGTTTAGTTAGCTCACCTCTGATTGGCTGAGAGTCAGCAGTAGAGAGAGCTGGGAACGGTGGCTAATTCTGGAGCTAAGTTATGGGGTTTTTCTAGTTATTCTGGCGTTGGCTACGGTCCACAGTATCCTGTATGAAGGTTCAATAAACCAGCAGAGAACCAGATAAAGTCTCACTCATTCATCACAGAGGGTCACTACAATATGTTTGACCTGTTTTTACAACTTGACCCATGTTGGTCAGTGTTTCTTCCTGTTCTCAGAGTTTTATTCTATCTAATTTCACTTCCATGGAGACGGCTTTCCTTTTCTTTGAAGTATCAGAAGAGTCTGACTTACTCTGGGAGCCATAATGAAGGACAAAAAGTTAGTGAATGTAGCACAATCCAAGGTGGAATACAACCAGAGAATGGAAACAAAGCCGTCTGATAGCACCGTGACGACGTATTCATCCGCTCCACTCATCAACTAGTTCCATGTAACCAGTTCTGATGTAACAATGAAACGCTGTAGATGGAGGACGTCATAAACCGAGGACTTCCTGTACGGGGATTTATTTTTAACACTGACATGATTTCAACCTCATCTTTTGCACAGTGCTGCAGTAAACACATGAAGGCATGTTGAAGGCGTGTAGAAGGCGTGTAGAAGGCGTGGACTCTCACCTTCACACTCCTGGACGTCGGCGTTGAGCTGCTGCAGGGCTCCCATGGAGATCTGACGGAGCTCTGGGTCCAGCAGCAGCTGCATCAGGGAGGTGGAGATGTGTTTACAGGCCGACATGCAGGCCGTCTGGGCCACCTTACCCTAGAACAAACAAACAAACAAACATAGGTGAGACGTCCAGCCGTGTTTCTGCTCCTTAAACAGATCAAATGTTCATCTAGAAGACTGGAAAATAAGGTTCTGGAAACGTGTTTCAGGAGAGCATCTGAATAAAAGTAGCTTCAACTTCATGGAAATGAGGATCAGTAAACGCATCACAACACCATGAGAACGTCTGGTACCGCTGCTGACAGGAAGTAGAAAGGAAGTGACACATCCAGTGGTTCCATGAGATGTTTGTTTGTGTTATTTCCTGTTTCTATCGGTAGTTCTGGACTGTTTATGGGAGTTCAGCAGCTCTACATGTGATGGGTTTATAACTGGAGGAGTCACCGATTAAAGGTTCATCTTTCATTTACAGCCATAGTTTAACTGATTTAAATATTATTATTAATATTATTATTGTTAACCAACCAGGCAGAAGCCGCACCAGGACCTGGTTAGGGCATTTTGTGTCTCATTTTTGTTGATTTGTTTTAAGTTTGTCTCATTTTGTGTTTCTTTGTGTGTGACTTTGGTGGTTTGTATACTTTTTTGTCTCATTTTTGCCATTTTGTGTGACCTTGATGTCTCATTTTGTTATTTTGTCTGTTTTTTGTCAAATTTTTTGCCGTTTTGTGTTTCTTTGTGTCTCATTTTTGTTATTTTTGGCATTGCATGTCTCATTTTTTTGCCATTTTATGCCTTTGGTCATTTTGTATCTTGTTTTGTCGTCTCATTTTTGCCATTTTCTTTCTCCTTTTTGTTGTTTTTCTAATTTTTGCCAATTTTGTGTCTCCTTTTTGTAATTTTTGCCATTCTGTGTCAACTTTGCGTCTCATTGTTTTTGTCATTCTGTGTCTCCGTTTTGTTGGTTTTGTCATTTTTGTCTCCATTTCGGCATCTTGTCACCTTTGTCTCTTAATTTTGTTGGGTTTTTGTCTCCTCTTTGCCATTTTGTGTCACCTTCAAGCCTCATTTTTGCTGCTTTTGACATTTCGTGTCTTGTTTTTGCCATTTTATGCCTTGCTTGTGTTTTGTCCTCATTTTTGTCTTATTTCTGTCTCATTTTTGCCATTTTGTCTCCTTTTTGTTGTTTTTTGTATTTTTTTTCTCATTTTTGCCATTTTGTGTCTCCTTTTTGTTGTTTTTTTGTAATTTTTTGTCTTTTTGCCATTTTGTGTCTCCTTTTTGTTATTTTTGTCTCATTTTAGCCATTTTGTATGACCTTTGTGTCTCATTTATGTTTTTTTGTCATTTTGCGTGCGATTCATTAGCGTCACACACCAGCAGTAACAGATGCACACACACACACACACACACACACACACACACACTCAGCAGTAATCACAACTCGCTTCATCATCGGGAGGTTTTAGAGGATAGACGGGTTTAGAATCGCAGAGCGAACGCTAACAGAGCGCTGCGTTCAGGAGGCGGCAGGATGATGAAGGAGCTCAGAGAGAATAAAAGCAGCGGATGAGGAAGTTCATGACAACGCATTAATACAGAAACACAAACATCGAACCTCCACCTAGACGTCTGCATTCCAGCCGGATGAAGCAACAACATCAAACGGGCAGAAAAAACACAGTGGAACAGAGAACATGATGCTGGGCACGACTTTTCTAAACTTTATCTACACAAAAACAGAAACTAAAACCATTTAAATCCCAATAAAACAACACAATGAACCCTGATGGGACTTTAAGGTGATTAATAAGAACCAGCAGGAATTTCCTTCCAGCGCTGCATTTTTAATTACCTTCATTAATCACAGAAAGACACACAACACACAAACATCCACAACATCACACAAACACACATTACACACCAACCAAACACTCACCACATCAAAGACACAGAACGACAAAAACAAGACAAAAATGAGACACAAAATGACAAAAACAAGACATGAAATGACAAAAATGAGACAAAAACGACAAAAGATACAGAACGACAAAAACGAGACACAAATTGACAAAAATGAGACACAAAATGACAAAAATGAGACACAAAATGACAAGAACGAGACACAAAACAAAAAAAACTAATGAAAGCAGCACATTAACACTCCTGAGAAGTGAAGCCAGTAAAGACTGAACTCCAGAGTTTTCCTATCAGTGGAATAATCCTCAGGAACTTCCACATATGTGTGGAAACGTTTGGAAAGGAAAATACCTTTGAGGCATTAATGGACACATCAGTCTAAATGATAATGGAGATGTTAATTTAGTTTCAGTGACAGCTGTTTCTGTCATTTCTCACTCCGCCTCACATCTGAAAGCTTTTTCCATCATTTCTCAGACTTATCACTTAATCATTTTCTGTTTTGTGTCACTTTTTTGTGTAATTTTTGCCATTTTGTGTCTCCTTGTTGCTGCATTTATTTCATTTTTGTCTCATTTTTCCCACTTTTTGTCTCCTTTTTGTTGTTTTCCCTCATTTTTTGTCTCCTCTTCGCCATTTTGTCACCTTTGGGTCTTATTTTTGGTGATTTTGTCTTTTTTTTTGTCTCATTTTTGCCATTTTGTGCCTCCTTTTTGTTGGTTTTGTCATGTTTTGTCTCATTTTTGCCATGTTGTGTGACCTTGGTGTGTCATTTTTGTTGTTTTTTGTCATTTTCTCTCTCCTTTTTGTTGGTTTTGCAATATTTTGTTAGCTTTTTGCCATTTTGTGTCTCTTTCTTATTTTTGTTGGTTTTGTTTAGCTCATTAGAAGGTGGTTGGTATTAAATTGACGGTTATTTAGTTGACATTTTAGTGATATCCAGTCATTTTTATTCATAAGTGATTGTTTCCATAATAAATAATTATGGAATTCGTAAAGACATGATCACAATGAACATAAAAACATTAGCTTTTTTACTTTTAATAAAAATGTATGCAGATATATCCCATGGACTTCAGAAGTCCCTCAGTTATAGACTGACCCTAATATATGTTATCAGTAATCGCTTTATAAAAATATCATCACTGACAATCTGTGAGCGCAGACACACAACCACAGGTAGGTCTGTCCAGACGAACCGACTTGGACGTCAGCATCAACAAATGGGAACAATTAGACTGAAACGGAGGAAGGAAATGTGAAAAATGAAGCGAGGAAAGGAAAAGTGAGGCAGCTGAGGACAGGAGGAGAAACAAAAGGGAAGAAAAAACACAGAGGAAAAGAAAGAAAGGTGAGAAACAGGTGAGGAAACAAAGGAAAGTCCAGGTGAAGCTTCTCCTCCCTCCTCTGTTCCTAAACTCTTCCTTCCATTCTTCATCAGAGCTCATTAAAAGCTCTTCAGCCACTGAACAAACAGACAAAAAGCAGGAGGAGGAAAGAGGAAGAAGTTCAGACAGACGACATGAAGGAGGGATTCAGTAATTAGAGGAGTGAACGGAGGAAGAACAGGAATGCAGACAGATGAGACAGCAGTAAAACATGGTGATTAAAATCAACATTTAGACTCATTTACTGCAGCGTTAATCTGTGACTCTGGCATTGTCAGTAAACTAAATGACTTGTAACATTGAAACAGTGAGAAAACAACAAAGAATGGTTGCTTTTACCAGCTTGAAAGCCTTAAATAGAGTAAATGTATGTCATGAATTAATACTGACAGGTATTTTATACTCACAATAATCACTGACAGTGGCTTTCAAAAGACTGGTTTTCTAAATTTTGGTTTTACAATCAAGACAATCAAATAGGACAAAGAAACAACAACAGAGATGCAAAATGACCTCAAGGAGACCCGAGACATATAATATTAGTCAGCATAACCAAAATGAGGCAAAAGATTACCACAAAGACAGAGAAGACCACACGGACATGTAAAAACTAACTACATCTGACAATAAAGAGGAGACAAAAGCTTAAACACAACACAAAAAGATGTTAAAGTCAGTGGCATCTCTTTATGGTTATTTAAGTCATTTTTCCCCATATTTGTGGTCATTTTTGGTCATTATGTCTCTCTATATAGCCTATCTTTGCCACTTTGACATCTTTTTGTGTAAGTGTTTTGTCTCATTTTGGCTGTTTATCCCCTGTTTAATGATAAATTGAGTTTGTTTTTACATGTTCATGTGGTCTTTTGACTATAATTTTTGGATATAGACCAAAACAGCAAACTTGTTGTGATTATTAACTTGATCCAGAAGCTCTAAACAGGTTTAATAATGAGTCCAGCTCACTTCAGAGGACTCTCAGAGTCGTTGTGGTCAAAGTAGGGATGTGGTTTCATACTTAAACTCTTTTATTGTGGAGGTAAATTAAACTTCCTGTGTGGCAGAACAGGTCAAATAAACCCAATAAATGATCCGATGAGTTGAGTGAGATCGTGTTCGCGCAGAATTTAATCAAAACCTTTGACTAAAAACATTCAAAAGTCTGCTGGCAAACGAGTCAGAACAAGCAGAACCTCAGAGCAGCTAAAGGACGAAGTCAGAGGACGCCTGATTCACGACTGCTGGAAGCGATTGGACACGGTGGATAGGATACTCTCCGTCCATCCAGAACCCCGTCAGTCAAAGAGGCAGCCGGCCGGGCCAGCCAGGAGTCAGGAGGTGGACGGAGCAGAAAATACCACGCTGGACGGCGACACCTGACGTCTAAATGAGGATCAACTGAACGTTCAGGACAATCTGACGCCTACAGGTGCTTATTGGTGATTGATGGGCTGGAAAACGGCTGGAAATGGGAATCTACTTATGCGGTCCAGTGGAACAATCCCAGATTTGTGCGTTATGGCAGGTGTTTGTTCATGTCACTCAGGAAACGCCACAAAAATGAAGCCTGGACTCGAGCTGTGGCTGCATTTTACTTCTGTTTTCTCTTTGAGTGGAAAACAAAGAAGCAGCTTCACTTCTAGGACTTCAGACCACAGCTGGTCTGACAGACATCAGGTCTGGAAATATATAGTAGTAAACACTTTTATTCACTGGTTCTTTCATTATTTCTACGATTACGTGAGCTGAACTCCAAAATATTAGAGATGCATCAAACCATTGTTGGGTTCTGTCAAATATTGCGGCTGAATTTTGTGAATTTCAGACCTTTTCAGACTTGGGAATTGTTCTATTTTCATCCTCAAAAGACCTGCAAAGCCACTTTAAGGGTTGAGTATCTCCAGAAATAAAACTCCCACAGACATTTAATGTGGCGAGGACACAGAGGGAATAGTTTCCATCAGATCAGAATGATTTAATCGATCCAACAGAGGACCGATCTTTCATTTCTGGTCATTAGAAATGGAAAAAAAATGCAAAAATGGACGTATCCATTCCTACTAAAATACGGTCTTTGGTCGACATTTCACCAACTTTTGAGGCTCTAACATCAGTAAAATTTAATATTTGCCAAGTATGGCAAGACAAGGTTAGAATTTTTAATACTTTTGTTTGAAACCAGTTGAAAATGACTCAAAATATGTCCACAATTACTTGAAATTTGTCCTAAATGACTTGAAAGTGTGCAAAATGACTATACTGAATAATTATTGCCTTTCAAAATGGAAAATGGTGCAAAATTTTCAAATGAGGTTGGTGTTATGTCTCCATAAAGTTCCTGTAAGTGCGTATATATGGATGGATCCATACTTCTACTAAAATCCAGTCTTTGGTCGACATTTCACCAATTAGTAGAATCTGATGTGTGGAAAGTTGGACAAGACAAGGTTCCAGTTTTTAGATGTTTAGACTAAATGTTGATGAAGACTCACTGGTAGGAAACAAACCTGGTGTTCATAGAGGTCGAGATGCTGGTATCAAATCTGTTTTCTGATAATTCACCAGAGAAAACTTTAGACAGTGCATTGTGGGTAAACTTTCCAGGCTCATATCAGCATGTGTGATAGGTGGTTGGTCAGAACAAGTTCTAGACAATGAAAGGAGCATTTTTACACACAGAAGATACCAGGATCATCTCATAGACATGATTCTTTTTCTCTGGTTTTCAGTCATTTTGGACCATTTTTGAGTCACTTTAGAGATGTTTTGGTCTTTTCAGACAAAAATGGGGTAATTTTGGACAAATTTGACTGAGGGAAATTTCAAATAATTTTCCAATATGTACATTTTCTTGACTCCTCTTTACTTGAATTCTGGACAAATTTGGACAAAGGTTTTGTCAGCTTGGACAGGTTTTGGATCATTTTGGACAAATCTTGAGTCAGTCTGGAGAAGTTTTTGTAAATAATTTGATAACTAAAAATTAAATAGTTCCAAAGTTAGGAAAACTAAAGTTATTTCTGATGTTGTTTTACACACAAAAGATTCACACCATTTTATTCACAGCTTATTAACAGAATCAGGACTGATGAGGGTGGGTTGGTGCATCCCTAATAATAGAGTCAAATAAAAATCTGAAATATCAATGACTAATCCACCTTAAATAACAGGAGTCCTTGTTTGTAGTTCTTTAGTGATTTCCCTCCTGGTTGGTCCAAACATTAAACACTGATTCATACAAACGTGCATCACTCTGTGCGTCCGACATGCAGGTAGTTTGAGGTTAACGGGTCAGTCAGAGCTCACAACAACCCAGATACTCACCGGGAGGGTGGCGTGTTCTACGGGGGTTCCCTACGGCAGAAACACACCAGGACATTCAGAAACACTGAGGCTCTGGTGTTATTAATGGGAGGAATGAAAAGCTGAAGGAAACTCAAAGAGCATAATGGAAATAAACCTCCTCAATCAGACCAGAGCGAGGACAGCGGCAGCTTTTTCCACCTCGGACCCTGGAGATGAAGCTGATCTGAACCCATCAGGAGCTCCACAGTTTCCTCTCTAATTTACACATGATCACTTTCCCTCCTGAGGCCGTCTCTAGTCCTTAAATCTGAGCCCCGTTCGATTATTAGCTGCTGGACGACAACGTTCTGAAATTTGAACCCGCTGAGTTTTATAACGCCACGTCTGCTTCCAACTAGAACATCTAGAGCAGCTCCACAGCACCGACACACTCACATACTAAATATATATTCAGTAGACAGCCACTGAGGACGCAAAATGACAAAAAAAAGACACAAAATGACAAAACCGAGACACAAAATGACAAAAATGAGACACAAAACAACAAAAACGTGCCAAAAAATGACAAAAACGAGACACAAAACAAAAACGAGACACAAAATGACAAAAATGAGACACAAAATGACAGAAACGAAGACAATCAAGAAACCAAACAACAAATAAAAGAACCGAAACAACAAAAACGAGACACAAAACAACAAAAACGAGACACAAAATGACAAAAACGAGCCACAAAATGACAAAAATTAGACACAAAACAACAAAAACGAGACACAAAACGACAAAAATGAAACACTAAATAACAAAAATGAGACAAAAAAGACAAAAAAAGAAAAACAAGACACAAAAACACAAAAAGTAGACACTAACAACAAAAACAGGACACAAAATGACAAAAATGAGACACCAAGGAACAAAAACGTGAATTAAAATGAAAAAAATTTGACACAAAGTGAAAAAAGCAAAGACACAAAATGACAAATCGAGATAGAAAGACAAAAACGAAACACAAAAATGACATAAATGAGGCACCAAATGGCAAAACTAAACACCACATCCAGGTACTACAGCTGATCTACAGAACATTTCCTGACATAAACGTAGAGAACACAGGTTTTCTCCATCTTTTGGAGCTTCGCTACATCCTGTCCTCTATTACTACACACAAGTTTCTGATCATCTCCAGTAAATTAAGAACAGACTGGATTGATTTTATTAACTTTAATGTACTGGAAGTACGTATTATTGGGGATGAAGGATGTTTTATGCATTGTGTTTTAGCAGTAGTATTGTATTTTTCCAGCTCTCCCCTTCAGCAGTATCTGATTCTTCGGTCTGTAACCTGAGCAGCTCTTATTGTGGCGGGTCACACCAGCAGCATTTAGATCCATAGCATCTGATCTACTTAGGGGCCCCGGGGCCGGTCTGATCCCAACTGAAGTGTGTGTGAGACGGGGTCACAGCGCAAAGCTCCTTAGAGCTGCTCAACATTTAGCTCTACCACCGAGTGTGTGAGGCCTTCTGGCCCTGTGACCCGCCAGGACCAGGTCTTAAAGAGAGGCTGAGTGTGTTCGGGCCTCATGAGTCCGTCCATGTGCTCAACGGAAACATGGATCAGAAAATAATACCACCTGAACAGTTCAGAGTTCTGTCTCTAAGTCTCTGAAAGTTCTGGTTCTTGAAGCCTGGATGGTCAGTCGGGGATTATTAGATCTACTTGTTCAATATTACAGATTTAGAATTAATAACATGATGAGAAATAACTGTGAACATTTCAGCTTTTTATCTTTAATAGTCTGAGATATTGGTGTTCAAACAGACTCAGACTTAAATGTGGGAAAAAAAAACCTGCTGAATGTGAGTCGACTGGAATGTTCAAAAATGTATCTGGGTTTAAACACAACACTAAATGACAAAATCAAGACAAACGAAGAATAAAAACAAAAAAATGAGACACAAAACGATAAAAATGAGACAAAAAGACAAAAACGAGACACAAAATGACAAAAACAAGACAAACGAGGAATAAAAACAACAAAAATGAGACACAAAACGACAAAAATGAGACACAAAATGACAAATGAGACACAAAAAGACAAAAATGAAAAATAAAATGATAAAAATGAGAAGCGAAATGACAAAAATTAGACATATAAAAGGATAAAAACCAGCAGGTAAAATAACAATAAAAACCAAAACTTTAGAGACACGAATTTTAAAAAATGGTTTAAATTTCTATTTATCATCAGAATGATTTAGTTATGGTGACTTCGCTATTCTTTTTAAACTGTAAATCTATTAATTTTTAGGTGGATAAAGTGTTTTAATATTAACAATCTGTCAAATATGCAACACTTTTACATAAAAGTGCACGTATAAACTCATATGTAATTTTCAGTTCTATTTTTTGTGTCATTTTGGACCAAATTTTGGGTAAATTTTTACAATTTCTGAGTCATTCTAGTCATGTCAAGTCATTTTCGCTAAATTTTGAATCATTTTAATGAATTCTTATAACATTTAGGACAGGTTTGGAGCCATTTTGACAGTTTTTGTAAAGAAAAATCAGCAAAAAATCAACAAAGGAGCTGCTGCTTAGTACTCAAAAGTTGACTCGTCATCCAATTTCAAGCTAAAATCATTTGTGTTCTGATCATTTTAAAGCCACCAAAGAATAAAAAAAAACATCAAACATGAGTCATATCACGAACAGCTTGTACTATCAATAATCCTGGATATTAGCTTTCATTTGTGAGCTGTGTGAGATGTGAAAGCGTTCCAGCGTGGAGCTGTGAGTAATGTGATTGCCGTGAGTAATGTGATTACTGTGAGTAATGTGATTACTGTGAGTAATGTGATTGCCGTGAGTAATGTGATTACTGTGAGTAATGTGATTACTGTGAGTAATGTGATTACTGTGAGTAATGTGATTACTGTGAGTAATGTGATTCCAGGACCTCTATAATCTGCTGCTGCTGCTGACCTGAGCGCCTTAAATCAGCTTAGAGGATCACGTTAACGAGCTAAAGCTGACTGAGCTGCTGTGTGATGAGTCATGCTGACATGCAGGGAGTAACGACACGCATCGACACGTTCAGACCATCTAAACACGACTCCGATAAGTACACAACCAACAAACACACTATTACAATTAATTTCTTGAGCTTCTTTAGCGTCTGAACCCCAAAACTAATCCCCAAAATTACAGCATTTATCAGAGGAAAAACCTGAAAAAGCAGAAAAAAAAATGTCTGAGTTTTAAACTTTTCCACAATCCTTCAACTAATCTTGTGAGATCTGGGATTTTTGTGACAGAAAATGCCAAAATCTAAGCAGAAAATCTGGATATTTCATCAAAATCGCTTCTCATTTCTAAAAAAAAATGTCAAAAACAAACAACTTGCAGTAAAAACATTACATGAAGAAACAAAAAATTCTGAGCTTTTCTTACAAAAGCAAAGAGTCATTATTGACTCAACTGCAAACGGTCACGTGACAAAAATTCAGGTTTTTGATGAAGATAAACCTTCTCTTTTAAAACGACATAAGACACAAAATAGATTCAGATTTAGATTCAGATTCACTTTATTGTCATTGCAACAAGTGCAACGAAAGGTAAGGTGTAGGCCATACAGTGCAAAATACAAAAGATATATAAAAGCTTTGTAATAATAAAAACAAAAGCATATAATGACAAGATGGATTTAAAATTAAAAAGGCACCGTTAAAACACGGGTTGAGGTATTTACATAAGAGCAGAGAAAAACTGTAGTTCGTATATACAGGATGAATATTGGATATTGCACATGAGGTAGTGACAGTTGCATATATTGCACGTGTTACGGACCAGTGTTGTTTAGGGCTCTTACAGCTGTTGGAAAAAAGCTGTTTTTAAGTCTATTTGTCCAGGTTTTGATGGCCCTGTACCGTCTGCCTGATGGCAGTAGCTCAAACAGGAAGTGGCCCAGGTGGTTGGAGTCCTTCAGGATGGTGTTGGCTCTTCTGAGGCAGTAGGAGCCATGAAGGTCCTCCAGTGTGGGCAGAGGCCACCCAATGACCTTCTCAGCTATTTTGGTGACCCTCTGGAGTTCTTTCCTGTTTGCCACTGTGCAGCTGGCAAACCACGTACAGAGGCAGTAGGTGAGGATGCTCTCCATGGTGGAGCGGTAAAAGGACACAAGCAGTCTCTGGCTGATGTTGTTCTTCCTGAGGATTCTCAGGAAGTGGAGTCTTTTTGTGCCTTCTTTACCAGCTGTGTAGTGTTCTTATTCCAGGTCAGCTTCTCCTCCATGTGGACTCCCAGAAAGCGGAAGTCACTGACCCTTTCTACACAGGTACCACCAATGAGAATGGGCTGAAAGTCTGTTTTGTTATTCCTGAAGTCTATGATGAGCTCCTTTGTTTTGGATGTGTTCAGGAGCAGGTTATTGTCCCTACACCACACAGTCAGCTGTTGCACCTCATCCCGGTAAGCGGACTCATCACCTCCTGTGATGCAGCCGAACACTGTGGTATCGTCTGCATACTTGATGAAGGTGTTACTGGTGTGGATGGGGGTGCAGTCTGAAGTGTAGAGGGTGAAGAGCAGGGGGCTCAGCACACAGCCTTGAGGGGAACCGGTGTGGAGGTGTGGGGGCCAATCCTGACCCTCTGTGGGCGCTCTGTCAAAAAGTCCTTTATCCAGAGGCATGTGGAGTGAGGTAGACCAAGGTCCAGCAGTTTCCTCACGAGACCGTGTGGGAGGATTGCATTGAACGCCGGACTATAATCCACAAAGAGAAGGCGGGTGTAGTTACCTCATTTCTCCAGGTGGGACAGCGCTGTGTGTAGTGCTGTGTTCACGGCGTCCTCTGTTGATCTGTTTGACTTGTAGGCAAACTGGTATGGGTCTGAGTTGGGGGTTATGAAGGTCGTGATGTGACTCCTAACCAGTTTTTTAAAGCACTTCATCACCACTGGTGTGAGCGCCACAGGCTGGTAGTCATTAAGGCTAGTTGGAGTTGGATTCTTGGGTATGGGGATGACAGTGGAGGTCTTCAGGCAGGATGGGACTGCAGACTGTGTCAGTGACAGGTTGAAAATCCTGGTGAAGATTCCAGTGCGCTGGTCTGCACAGTCTTTCAAAACCCGCCCTGAGACACCGTCGGGGCCCGTTGCTTTCCGTGGGTTAACCCCCCTCAGCATGCGCCTCACCTCGTGCACCCCCACCGTGAGGGCGGGGCACCTCCCGGCCACTGGTGGCAACGTGGCTGCTCCTGGTGGTTCAGTCTGGAAGCGGGCAAAGAAGAGGTTGAGTTCTTCTGCCATCTCAGCGTCGCCCTCAGCAGCTCTGATGCCGGGTTTGTAGTTGGTGAGGTGCTGGACCGCCATCCATGCCTGCCTGCTGTTGTTGCTATCCAGGTGTTCATCGATCCTCCTCCTGAAGTCCATCTTGGCCTTCCTGATGCCTCTCTTCAGGTTGGTGCAGGCTGTGCTGCAGAGTGCCCTGTCACCAGTTTTGAAGGCGGTGTTTCTGTCCTTCAGCAGCTGCTTCACCTCTCTGGTCATCCATGGTTTCTGGTTGGGGTATACTCGGATGCGTTTCTCCACTGTGACTGTGTCCACACAGTTCTTGATGTAACACAGCACAGTGTCCGTAAAAATATCCAGGTCCAAAACGACACACAAAACATAAATGGGACACAAAACGACATAAACGAGACACAAAACAACAAAAACAAGACACGAAACAAAAACGAGACACAAAACGACATAAACGTGACACAACACTACATAAATGAGACACAAAACGACAAAAAAGAAAAAACGAGACACAAAACGACATAAACGTGACACAACACTACATAAATGAGACACAAAACGACAAAAAAGAAAAAACGAGACACAAACGACAGAAACCTCCTCAATATATTTGATTTAATTCTGTAGCGTGGTATTTAAAGGTTTCCGGGTGAATCATCTCGTTTGTGTGTTTTTAAAAACGCTGCGTAAATAAACCTTATTTTTCTTGTAACGTGGTGTTGTTACTTACCGGCAGGTTGGTGAAGACGCTGAAGGTGCTCTTCAGGAAGGCGATCAGGTCAATCAGGTAGTCACTGGCCGTTAAAGCTCCGCCCCCTTGCACCGCCGCCATCCAATCATAATCAGCCAGCTGCAGGAACTGGTCAATCTTAGCGTTCAGACTGGTGTAGATCTCAGCTTCAGCAGCGTGACGGGCGTCCTGGAGGAAAACAGACGGTCAGGAGGTACATTTAAATGTTTACAAGGACAGAAAAGCTGTAACTATGCAGACCGGTGGTTCTACCTTGAAGGTGGACGTTCCATACAGCTTGGTGGCGTTCACCGTATCCGGAGGAATGTTGGTGATGTTGGAGATGAACTCCTCCAGGAAGTGGCAGCTCTGCTCCAGGTGGGTGGTGTTGATGATCACCTGCACCAGCTGGACAGAAATAAAACACACAAATTACACCTTCAGAGGCTTGAGATTTATGTTAAAAACACATAAAATTAATGGACTTACCGTAGAAAAATGTAAAATTATCAATTGTAGATATATATCAAGTGTAATTTGAGTGTTCACATTTTTTTTAACATAACAATATTGCACATTATTGCACAAAAACACATCTCCTCCTATTAAAGTAATAGATTTACTTTTTAAAGAATGTATGATCAAAGTTTTTAAGCATTTAGGAATAAACTGAATTTTTGACTCAAATGTGTCCAAAACAACTCTATAACTGTCCAACTTTTGTCAAAAAATATTTATAACTTGTTTGAAAAGACCAAAAATTATCTCCCAAAAAATCTAAACCTGTACAAAAAGACTACAGATGTGTCCAAAAGTGCTTGAAATTTGGTTAAAGTGACTCAAATTTATCCAAAATGACTCAAAAATGGTTTAAAATGACTCAAAATGGTATAAAATTACTCAAAATGGTTTAAAATAACTCAAAAATGGTTTAAAATGATTCAAAAATCGTTTAAAAGACTCAAAAATCGTTTAAAATGACTAGTCCAGAATGACTCATGCCAAATAAGATGTAATATGAGTCAACCAGAATTGTAATATTTAATAAATCTTGAAAAAATGTAAAATCACCATAGATTTCAATACAGTTACAATAATAAACACTTAAAAAGTATAATATTAGCTTTACATTAAAATCTTAGAATCATGATAAACTCAAACTCGGGATTAAAATTAAAATATAAACTGTAAATTTTAGATCATATGAAATGTGCCTTTTTATATGTAACTTTACATAAAAAATAGTAAATTATTTTTAAATCATAAAGAAAACAATGTTAGTTTCATTAAAAATGTAAATTTACAGTTATTTTTGAAATTTTATTCATAATCTGGTGTCAAAAGTGTGCTAACCCTTAAAGACCCAAATATAGAAAATAAATAAATAAAACTTTTAAAATTAATACTAATAATTATATATACACTACAAAACGACAAAAACGAGAAACAAAATGACAAAAATGAGACATGAAACGACAGAAACGAGAAACAAAATGACAAAAATGAGACATGAAACGACAGACACGAGAAACAAAATGACAAAAACGAGACATAAAATGACAAAAATGAGACACAAAATGACAAAAACGAAACACAAAATGACAAAAATGAGACACAAAATGACAAAAACGAGACATGAAACGACAGACACGAGAAACAAAATGACAAAAACGAGACATAAAATGACAAAAATGAGACACAAAATGACAAAAACGAAACACAAAATGACAAAAATGAGACACAAAATGACAAAAACGAGACATGAAACGACAAAAACAAGAAACAAAACGACAAAAATGAGACACATTTAGCTTTATTATTTTTATATGTAATTTTACATAAAAAAATAGCAAATTATTTTTAAAAAATAAGTAAAACAATGTTGGTTATTTTACATTACACTTAAATTTACTGTTATTTTTGGCAATTATCTTCATATCTTGGTGCAAAAATGGGTTAAGAAACTGAAATAAAAAGGGGAAATTTAGGATTTTTTACAGTGTACTGTTGGATGTCTTTTTTTTTAACTGAACTTGTTTAATAAGAATGTTCCACTCCATGTTATTATTTCACCATGTTCCCGTTAAATGAAAGATGTTTGGTCTCTGGGATGGAAACAAACAGCAGAGTTAGTGGAAAACCTTAAAACTTCTCTTCGTCTAACAGCAGCAGAGGGCTGAAGTGAGGAAATGTGTGTTTTTGTCAAAGTAAATGAGCTGGAAATGCAGAGAGAAGTTGTGTAAACAGCATTAGCAGCTTCCTCTAAGGTTATTCTGTGATATTACTATTAAATCGATGGACTGGGGTTACCATTCTGTAATGTTATTATTATTATTATTATTATTATTATTATTATTATTATTATTATTATTATTATTAATAATAATAATATTATTATTAAATCGATGGACTGGGGTTACCATTCTGTAATGTTATTATTATTATTATTATTATTATTATTATTATTATTATTATTATTATTATTAATAATAATAATAATAATAATAATATTATTATTAAATGGATGGACTGGGGTTACCATCCTGTAATATTATTATATTATTATTATTATTATTAAATGGATGTTACCTCTGCCAGGCCCACGTTCTTCTTCTTGATGCCGTACTGCAGACAGTGGCTCAGAGTTCTGGTCAGCAGCAGATTAGTCGACTTACGGATCATATCGTCCACCTCTGTGGAACTAAACACACACACACACATATATATAAATATATTTTTTATTCTCTTTACTGCAGAGCTGCAGTCTGATTTGAGCGTTAATGAGGCTGGCAGCTCTAACATGTTAATCTATTTATTAGAGGCTGTTTCCAAAAAGAGAGATTCTCAGACTGAGAAATTCACTTAAACTGTTTTTACTGGAGCTCAGACCAGAGGCTCTGATTCAAACCTGTCCAAAATGACTCAGAAATTCTTTACAATGACTCAGAAATTCTTTAAAATGACTCAAACCTGTCCAAAATGACTCCAAAATTGCTTAAAGTGACTCAAAAATGGCTTAAAATGACTCAAACTTGTCTAGAATGACTCAAAAATGGCTTAAAGTGACTCAAACTTGTCCAAAATGCCGCAAAAAACGGTAAAAATTACTCAAACTAGTCAAAAATGACTCAAAAATGGCTTAAAATGACTCAAAAGTGTCAAAAATGACTCAAAAATTGCTTAAAATGACTCAAACTAGTCAAAAATGCCGTAAAAATTTGTAAAAATTACTCAAACTAGTCAAAAATAACTTAAAAATTCTTTAAAATGACTCAAACTTTTATTCCTTCTTCCATGAACGCAGGCAGCAGCAGAGGATCAGTGACTGTTCTGAACTGATTCCTTCCATTTGTTGCAGCTGATCTGAGCTCCAGTAAAAACAGTTTAAGTGAATGTTTCTCCCTTTGGAAACAGCCTAAATGTCAGCCAAGTCCAATAAGTAGATTACCATGTTAGAGCTGTCAGCCTCATTAAACCTCTGATAAGACTGCAGCTCTGCAGGAACTCCAACTAAACTGGAGTTAAAGACAAAAACTCATAAAAACAGAGTCGATAAAAACACAGTCGATAAAAACAGTCGATAAAAACACAATCGATAAAAACACAGTCGATAAAAACACAGTCCACAAAAACACAGTCGATAAAAACACAGTCGATAAAAACAGTTGATAAAAACACAGTCGATAAAAACACAGTCGATAAAAACAGAGTCGATAAAAACTCAGCCGATAAAAACACAGTCGATAAAAACACAGTCCACAAAAACAGTCGATAAAAACACAGTCGATAAAAAAACAGTCCACAAAAACACAGTCCACAAAAACACAGTCGATAAAAAAACAGTCCACAAAAACACAGTCGATAAAAACAGTCGATAAAAACACAGTCGATAAAAACACAGTCGATAAAAACACAGTCGATAAAAACACAGTCGATAAAAACACAATCGATAAAAACACAGTCGATAAAAACACAGTCCACAAAAACACAGTCGATAAAAACACAGTCGATAAAAACAGTCGATAAAAACACAGTCAATAAAAACACAGTCGATAAAAACAGTGTCGATAAAAACTCAGCCGATAAAAACACAGTCCACAAAAACACAGTCGATAAAAACACAGTCGATAAAAACAGTCGATAAAAACACAGTCGATAAAAACACAGTCGATAAAAACACAGTCGATAAAAACAGTCGATAAAAACACAGTCGATAAAAACACAGTCGATAAAAACAGTCCACAAAAGCACACTCGATAAAAACACAGTCGATAAAAACACAGTCGATAAAAACACAGTCCACAAAAACACAGTCGATAAAAACAGTCGATAAAAACAGTCGATAAAAACACAGTCGATAAAAACACAGTCGATAAAAACAGTCGATAAAAACACACTCGATAAAAACACAGTCGATAAAAACACAGTCGATAAAAACACAGTCCACAAAAACACAGTCGATAAAAACACAGTCGATAAAAACACAGTCGATAAAAACACAGTCCACAAAAACACAGTCGATAAAAACACAGTCCACAAAAACACAGTCCACAAAAACAGTCGATAAAAACACAGTCGATAAAAAAACAGTCGATAAAAACACAGTCCACAAAAACAGTCGATAAAAACACAGTCGATAAAAAAACAGTCCACAAAAACACAGTCCACAAAAACACAGTCGATAAAAAAACAGTCCACAAAAACACAGTCGATAAAAACAGTCGATAAAAACACAGTCGATAAAAAAACAGTCCACAAAAACACAGTCGATAAAAACAGTCGATAAAAACACAGTCGATAAAAAAACAGTCCACAAAAACACAGTCGATAAAAACACAGTCGATAAAAACAGCCGAGAAAAGCACAACCGATAAAAACACTGCCTACAGACTGGACAGGGTAAATTTAAACATGTTTACCTGAAATTACAGTCAACAAAACAAACTCTGAAATACATTTCCTGTTAATCCTCTAAACTCCAAGCAGCTGTTTCTGACTCACTTTTCTCTGCAACATTAAATCCTGCACCTCTGTGGAAACTGAACAACCATGAAGGAGAGAGAACTCAGAGATGTTGTCAGATATGAATGATAGAAACTAGAATGAAAAAGATGTGTCCAAAATGACTCAAAAACTGTCCAAATTTTAAAGATTTAAAAAAAATTTAACTTCAAAAATTACTGACAACTTGTTTGAACAGACTCAAAATTTGTCCCAAAAAAAATCAAAACTTGTACAAAAAAAGACTACAAATGTGTCCAAAATGATTCTAAAATAGCTTAAAATGACTCAGATGTATCCAAAATGACTCAAAAAGTTCTTTAAAATGAATTCAAACTTGTCCAAAATAACTCTAAAATAGCTTAAAATGACTCGAACGTGTCCAAAACTAACTCCAAAACTGTCCAAAGTTTGTCAAAAAATAATCGCAACTTGTTTGAAGACTCAAAATTTGTCCAAAAAAATCAAAACCTGTACAAAAAGGCAAAAATTTCTTGAAAATTTCTGAAAATGACTCAAGCTTCTCAAAAATGAGTCAAACTTGTACATAAAGACTCAAAAGTGTCCACAATTACACAAAAAACTGCTTAAAATGGCTCAAATTTATCTAAAATGACTCAATAATTCTTTAAACTTACTCAAAAATTGTCCAAAATGACTCAGTACCTGTCCAAAATAATGCAAAAATTGTTGAAAATGATTCTATTAATTGTTAAAAATGAACATTTTAGATCATATCAAGTGCACCGTGTAACTTCACAAAAAAAAATCTAACTTTTTATGTTAAAAAAGTCTGACCACCTATAAAATGAACGGAATAATCTTTGAAAAACTGTGAAACCCTTTCTATCATACGAGTATGATTCTAATTACAGTATTAAACAGTTGATTTGAAAGTTCTGACGTGTAATTTTACACACAAGTTTGCACAGTTTTGAAATGTTTTTACACGTTACTTTACGTGAGACATGTAGAACTCCATTTATTTACATTTTGGCGAATTTCAAAAATGTGTAAAAGCTTCAAACTGCACAAAAACCTGAATGTTTTGACTCCATCATGAGCCTGAAAAAACAGACAAAAATCACATTTCTAGACGAATTACATGATGTCACATAAACACAGAGACAGAAAACACACATCAGGAAACAGCAGCGTTGGTTTCTAACACTGAGATGATCACATTCTTTATCTGTGTTTGGTTCCTGCAGCAGAAATATTCCAACCAAATCACACCCTGAGGCAGAATCCCAAACTCCTTGCCGTTTCCAAAAAAGCACAGGAATCCTAAAAACGTTCCAACCGTTCGGCGCGGGAGGGAAAGAATTCCTGGAGCTGCTGAAGTGCCGAGTCAACAGAAACCCAACGAGGGGCAGAAAGTCAAACAAGCAGAACCCGGATCAGAAGCCAAACGTCTTCGGTGTTCACAGCTTTACCAGGAGAAGTTTCCTAAAAATATACCAGCAGTGAAAAGAGCGGGAGTCTGGAGGCCACAGGTATGAATCTGCTGGACCACAAACATCATCTGATAATGAAACGGTCCTCAGAGCGGCTGTGATCACCAATTAACTAGAGGTCTACATCATGTTTCTCTAATGTAGTACGATTTTCTACACCGTTTATCAAACTAACAGCAACTCTGACACTAAATGTCACCGTGGTTTAACTCCTGATGCGACCCAAACTAGCAGGAAAACGACTTTAATCAAGAGTCAGTGCACGTAAAATCAACCAAATCTGGTCAAAGCCTCCCCCTGAACCTCCTCAGAATCAGCTGGTTCTTTATCTACAGTAAGTTTATTTAATGAAGCTAAGCTGTGTCTTCAAATTAGGAATAGTTTCAGAGTTACAGAACCTTCAAGTCCATAGAGGTGGGTCCAGATTTACACTGATGAAGTTATGAGGCTCAGAAATGATGGAAAAAGTCAATTTGTACAAAAAAATGCTACAAAACATATCCATAATGACTCAAAAATTGTTTAAAATGACTCAAACCTGTCTAAAATGACTAAGAAATTGCTTAAAATCACTTAAACTTGTCCAAAATGATTCAAAAATTCTTTCACATTTATTCAAACCTGTCCAAAATGATTCACAAATTGCTTTAAATGACTCAAACTTGTCCAAAATGACTCAAAACTTCTTAAAAATGACTCAAACGTTTGTCCAATATGACTAAAAGCTTGTCCAAGATGACTCAGAAATTGTTTAACATGTCTCAAACTTGTCCAAAATAACTCAAAAATTCTTTAAAATTAATTCAAACCTGTCCAAAATTACTCAAAAGTTGCTTAAGACAAATCGAACATGTTCAAAATTACTTAAATGTTCGTTCAAAATGATTCAAACTTGTCCAAAACGACTCAAAAATTCTTTAAAATGATTCAAACTTCTCAAAAATGACAGAAAAATTCCTTAAAATGACTCAAACGTGTCCAAAAGGACTCAGTACCTGTACAAAATAATGCAAAAAAACAATGTTGAAAATTATCATATTTATCTCATAAAATAAAAACTGTAGATACTAGAAAAATCAAACGTGTGTAGTTTCTAACTTTGTCCTGTTCTTGCTGTCAGCCAGCAGCAGATACGTATTTGCTGCTGAGCGACGCTGACATCTGATTCTGGATCTGTTGGTTTCCTTCCATCCAGACTCTGCTGCTGTTCCTCAGAAACACTCGGCTTCATGTTCTCCACCGTGGGCACCCTTCAGCAGCAAACCTCTGGCTGTGGTCCCAGATGTTCCACCCACAGAGCTCCAGGCCAACATCACCTCATCTGCTTTTCCTCCAGAAACATCTCAGAGCTGCTTGCTGCCAAACCAACGCTCATGTCCTCCTCAAACCCAGAATTACATCTTCGCCTCTCGTGGCCAAACAGACGACCGGCCAGCAAATCATGTTAGGAGATAAATTCTCTTCAGTTCCAATTTTAAAGCAGAAAGAATCACTTTAATACACTTTATATGAACTTTATGGACGTATTCTGAGACAGAGAACCCTTTATTATTGTTGAGACCACAGATGTGCAATATCTGTGAGAATTCAATGCTGAAAATATAGTCAGACATGTTGCTAAAAAGTATCTCTATCAATATGACAATTAGAACATCATTTTTCCACACACTGAATCATGTCTATCAGATGATTCTGGTATCTTCTGTGTGTAAAAATGTTCCTTTCATTGTCTAGAACTTGTTCTGACCAACCACCTATCACACATGCTGATATGAGCCTGGAAAGTTTACCCACAATGCACTGTCTACAAAGACTTCTCAAAAGTGACTCAAGATTTGTCCAAAATGACCCAAAACCTGTCCAAGCTGACTAGAATTTTGTCCAAATTTGTCCAGAATTACTAAAAATTTGTGTAACATGACAAAAACGTCTCATAAAATGGCTCCAAATTTGTCTGAAATGATTCAGTTCTTGTCCAAAATGACAAAAAATATCTCTAAAATTACTAAAAATGTGTCCAATATGATCAAAAAGTTCTCTAAAATGATTCAAATCAAGAGGAGTCTTCAAGAAAATGTACATATTGGAAAATGAATTCAAATTTTCCTTCAACCAAATTTTCCCAAAATGACCCAATTCTGGTCTAAAAAGACAAAAATTTCTCTAGTGATTCAAGATATGTCCAAAATGACCCAAAACTTGTCTCAACTGACTAAACTTTAGTCCTAAACGACTCAAAATTTGTCAAACATGACAAAAACTTCTCAAAAAATGATTCAGTTCTTGTCCAAAGTGATCAAAAAACTTCTCTAAAATGACTCCAGTGAAGGTGATTTTGGTCAGTTTTGTGGTGATTTTGATACTTTTTGTGGTGATTTTGATACTTTTTGTGGTGATTTTGATCAATTTTGTGGTGGTTTTGGTACTTTTTGTGGTAATCTTGGTGTTTTTGTGGTTATTTTGAATGTCTGTTGCACCAAATTTGACTTTTTGTCACAATTTCACCTGTTTTGTGGTAGTTTTGGTCCTATTTGTGGTAAAGGACTGTTTGTGTGGTGATTTTGCATGTTTTTCCTGGCCTATTTGAACCTTCCTTGGTAGTTTTGCCTCTTTTGGGGGTGATTTTGTGTCTTTTTGTGGTAATTCTGGCCATTTTTGTGGTAATTTTCCAGCTTTTTAAGTTATTTTAGTTGCTTTTTTTTTTTTTTTTAACCAGAACTCAGATGTGTTTTTCCTCCTAAATGTCATGTGTCTATCTGCTGGACTGATGAAGTGATGAGGCTCAGAAATGATGGAAAAAGCCCATTTTTAAATGGACTTTTTCCATCATTTCTGAGCCTCATCACTTCATCAGAATGAAATCTGGACTCACCTCTATGGACTTCAAGGACCTGTAACTCTTAAAATATTGATAGTATGAAGGTAAAACTTAAAGACTCTCTTTGGTTGTTTCCATCCGGACTTCAGGTCTTTCATCAGTTTTTGCTCCACAGACACAAACTTCAGCTTCAGTTTCACGCTGTATGGAGGTTAAACAGTCGCACATTTTTCCTGCAGTTCTGTGGGAACGTCTGAGTGTTTCGTCCTGTTTCTCAGTGACTTTTTGTTTCCTGTACGTGTTTCTGTCTTTTGTCGCTGCATCTGTATCTCTGTTTATGTGTGCTCATGTGTACCAGCCGGTTCTCCATGGGGGCTGGGAATCACCGAGGTACCGATGATCCGTGACCGCCGGAAGAAAAGGAGATGCAGGAGGAGGAGAGATCGGAAAAAAGCGTTCACAAGAGAGTGAAAACAAAGACACAAGAGTCATTCCATTAAAAAAAAAAATCTGAATAAAGTTCCTCCCTGAAACCACGTCAGCTGATTCTTTATTTACAATCCAAAGTGACTTAAAATATATCAAAGATTAAATGAAAAAAATCAAGAATTATTAAAAAAAAAATGGTTTAATCAAGTTCTCAAAGCAGCTATAAAATACATCAAAGGAAATGAGGAACCAAGAAGGAAAAGATGGACTTTTTAAAGTGTTTACTGTGTCTCTATGGATCATGGAAACCTTTTACAATTTCCACTTCTGATGAAAATAGGGTAAAATTTGTCCAGAATGACGCAATTTATTCATAATGACTTACAATTTGGCTATAATGATTCAATATATGTTTATAAAGACGGATTAATTTCCAAAAATACATAAAATTTGCCTAAACCGCTCAAAACCAGTCCAGAATGACCAGAAAAGGTCAGAAATGACTCCAAAACTTGTTTACAATTACTTGAAAAGTACCAAAAACCCAATTTTGTGGACCTTTAACATCCACTGAAAAACAGCTTTGTGACACTGAAGGAAATGAGAAAAAAAACAGTAAGCACTGATTAATGTTTGTGTCTCTTGGGGTCTATTAACTTGAATGCTAATGTCAAGATTTCCACCTCTGGTGAAAATTGGGTAAGATCTGTGGCTGATTCGACTTAGGATTTGGCCAGAATGACTCAACATTTGTTTATTAATGCTGATTTTTTCCACCAAATGAGTTAGTATTTGTCTAACTGACAAAAGAAAAGTCCAAAATGACAAAAGAAAAGTCCAAAATGACTTAAAATGTGTTTAAAATCTCTCAAAACCAGTCCACAATGACCAGAAAAAGTCCGAAATAACTGCACGTGTTTGCAATTAGTCAAAAATTGTCCAAGATACCTCAAATCCAAGTTTGTTGACCTTTAACATCCACTCAGAAACAGCTTTATGACACACTGAAGGAAATGAGGAATCAAGAAGGAAAAGATGGACTTTTTAAAGTGTTTCTTGTGTCTCTATGGATCATGCAAACTTTGTATGATCTCCACCGCTGATGAAAATAGGGTGAAATTTGTCCAGAATGACATAACTCATTCATACTGACTTAGAAATTGGCCATAATGACTCAATATTTGTTTAGACAGTCCAAAATGAGTTAAAATTTGCCTAAAATCCCTCAAGATCAGTCCAAAATGACCACAAATATGTTTGTGTCTCTTTGGGTTGTGCTAATGCTCCACTTGACAAAAAAAGTCCAAAATGTCATCAAATTTGCCCAAAATGCCTCCAGATTTGTCCAGAATTCCTTGAATTTGCTCAAAATGACTGAACATAACTGTATATCTACTACAGAGGTTTAACAGAGGTCATTGAGGTGTTTCTCTGATTTTCTCTCAAGTTTGAGTGAATTCTGAACTTATCAACAGATGTTTTCCTCTCCGGTGTCTCTACGACCAGACAGCACTAATCGCTCTCCTCAATCAGAGTAATGACTCCGCTGTTTGACCTGGCTTCATTTCTACGGCCCCGATATCTGGTTACCACGGCGACACGCCTTCCTGCCCGAGTCCGGAAACAAAACCGGACGACGGAGCGGGACTCCGGTCATCGATCCCTCCGACCTCCGACCTCAGCCTCGGATACCACGGCTGATTCACAGGAAGAATTCTGTGTGCTTGTTGGTGTGCAGTTTCTGCTTCATGTCGGGTTTTATAAAGAAGCTGATGAGCCAAGACTCAAAACTGGACTAAAAATTGTCCAAAACAACAAAATAAATGCCGCAAACCAGTCAAATTGTCCATAACGAGTCATTTCAAACTCATTTCAAGCTCTCTTTGGAGAGTTTTCTATTTAAAAACCTGGAAAAAAAACATGAATTATTAGTTTTCGGCTGAACTGCAGGCAGTGTTTCCACAACAACAGAAACTGAGAAGTTAGCAGAGTAGCTATAAAGATGTCTGTAAAACTTCTGTCAAATATTCTGGCTGGATTTTGAGAATTTCATCTCTTCACACCTGGAAATTTTACTAATTTAAACCTAAAAAAAATTACTGTGCAGCCAATTTAATGCCTCAGTATCTCCAGAAATAAAACTCCCACAGCCATGACATGTGGTGAGAACACAGACAGAATAGTTTCCAAAAGATCTGACTGGATGAATGAATTCAGCACAGGACACATTTTCAATTATTAGACCTTGAAAATGGAAAAAAGTGCAAAATTTTCATACAAAGCTAGTACTATGTCCCTATAAAGTTCCTATAAGTGTATATATATGGATGGATCCATATTTCTACTAAAATCAAGTCTTTGGTCGACATTTCACCAACTTTTGAGGCTCTAACATCAGTAGAATCAGATGTGTTAAAGTTTGACCAGACAAGGTTCTAGTTCCAGGTCCCAAATGTCTTGTAATTGTCTTAAGTGACTTGAAACACGTCCAAAATGTCTCAACATTCTGCAAAAATTATTCAAAAATGTGCAAAATTAATCCAAAGATGACTCAAAATTGTCCAAAAAAGCTTCAAAAATGTCCTAAAAATGATTTAAAATTGCCCTAAATCGACCTAAAATGACTCAAAATGTGTCTAAAATTACTCAAAATTGTCCAAATTAACAATAACAAATAATTATTGGCCACTGAAAATGGAAAAAGGAGCAAAATTTTCAATCAAGACTGGTATTATGTCCCCAGAAAGTTCTTATAAGTGTATCTATATGGATGGATCCATTTTTCTACTAAAATACAGTCTTTGGTCGACATTTCATCAAGTTTTTATCACTGCAGTGATTTTAAATTTTAAACATAGTTCTTGACCTATAAATAATCATTTGAACATTAAACCAAATTAAGCACACTGGCAACCATTTCATACACTGAAAAAGGCATTTTTTTTACTACAGAAACATGATAAATTATCCATTTGGCTACAGAAACACTGTTCTACTAGCCTCCCGATTGGGTTCTGAGTTCTGGTTGGAGGTCATCAACCACTACAGAAGTCTTTGTCATGGTGCCCCTTGCTGCTAAACTCCCACAATGCTCTCTGCTTTAATATGAACTGTAGTCTGAATGCTGCCTCCTCTGGTCTCTACTGTAGCTGACAGTGAGAGTTAACAACCAGGTACTACAGCTGAAGAAAATATTGTCAAAATGACTCAAAACCTGTCCATGCTTACAAAAAATCTGTCCAAAATAACTCAAAACTTGTCTAAAATGACCAAAAGCTTGTTCAGAATGACTCAAAATGAGGCCAAAAAGACTGAAAAATTGTCCAAGACTGTTAAGAATTAGTCTAAAATGTCTTACAACTTGTCCATAATAATTTGAAACTAGTCCAAAATGGCCAGAAACTTGCTAGCTAAACTCCCAAATTGCCCTCTGTTTGCCAACATGTACTTCGTGTAGTCTGAGTGACGCCTCCTCTGGTCTCTACAGTATTAAACAGGAAGAGGCTCCACCGGGCGGGACAACCAGGAACTACAGCTGATCTACAAGACATTTACTGATCGTATTGGTTCATATATTCATAATCAGTTAAACTATTAACCAATTAGCAATTAATTATAAACATCCCTACTACACAGTGCAAACTGAAACACCATCCATCCATCCATGGAAGGGAAATGTGACCAATAGAGACGCTAAAATGACAGGTGTAGTACCTGAGATGTAGATCTTCAGAGTATTTCAGACAGGCATAGATGAACTCCTTCAGTTGGCAGTACACTTTTGGCACAAACTCAGAGAAGGGAAGCTTCTTTGGGAAGGGAAGCTGGAGGAAACGGATTGAGTGTAATTTTATTTAAACTTTACCTCACATTTTCCACAAATTATGACCTTATTAGAGAGCATCACATGGAGCTTTATGTTGATACCTTTTCCAGTTCAGGGTCTTGCAGAGGAAACTGGGAGGTGTAGTGTCTGAACTCGTCCTCAGTAGAGACTGGGATTGGACTGTAGTTGTCCTGATCCAACACCTGCCTGCAGAGGACAAAATAAATCACATTTTACTAAATAATCGCCCATCTTCTCCTTTCCAAGAGGTCAACAGGAGTGACAAACACACATAGATGTTATTAAAGGTCCACAATGATCCCACTGGGGGTCGCTCTGCTGCCTGAGGTTTTTCTGCAGAGTTCGGACGTTCCAGCGTTCCATGGAGAGGCCGTGAACCGGAGAGCGCTCCTCGACCAACAATACAACACAACAGTGACACCTCCTCTGGTGTCTACAGTATTAAACAATATGAGGCTCCACTTGGTGGAACAACTAGGTACTACAGCTAAAGAAAATATTTTCAAAATGACCCAAAACCCATCCAAGTTTACTTAAAATCTGTCCAACATAACTCAAAACTTGTCTATAATGACCAACAGCTTGTTCAAAATGACTCAAAATGAGGCCAAAAAGACAGAAAAATTGTCCAAGGCTGTTAAGAATTAGTCTAAAATGACTCACGACTTGTCCATAATCACCATATCTATCTATCTATCTATCTATGTATCTATCTATCTATAGTCTATCTATCTATCCATCTATCTATCTATCTATCTATCTATCTATCTATCTGTCTATTTATCTATCTATCTATAGTCTATCTATCCATCTATCTATCTATCTATCTATCTATAGTCTATCTATCTATCTATCTATAGTCTATCTATCTATCTATCTATCTATAGTCTATCTATCTATCTATCTATCTATCTATCTATCTATCTATCTATCTATCTATCTATAGTCTGTCTGTCTGTCTTTCTGTCTATCTGTCTAGAGGTCAACAGGAGTGACAAACACACATAGATGTTATTAAAGGTCCACAATGATCCCACTGGGGGTTGTTCTGCTGCCTGAGGTTTTTCTGCAGAGTTCGGACGTTCCAGCGTTCCATGGAGAGGCCGTGAACTGGAGAGCGCTCTCCGACCAACAATACAACACAACATTCCTGTGGCTTCCCCAGTGTGTGTGTGTGTGTGTGTGTGTGTGTGTGTGTGTGTGAGTGTTTGTTTGTCCGTTCTCACTGCCCAACTCCCACTGGTGTCTCTGGACAAAAGCGTTGGCGAAACAATGGCGTGTCGAGCCCCAACACGTTCTCCTGTCAGGGCACTGCCCATTCTCAGTGTTCCGGACGTTGTTTTAAAACACTTCCTCGCTCTCCGGCTGCTCGTAAAACTTCAAAACCAGCTACAATTCCCACAAAAACCAAGCGCACAAGCTCACACTTGTGACCCGATGACTGGAGAGTGGAAGGTCAGTGCAGCACGAGTGTTACCAGCTCACCACAATAGACAAATATCTCAAGGTCATTCCAGATTAAACCAACCGAATCTGATCAAACTTCACCCCTGACCTCCTCAGAATCAGACGATTCTTTATCTACAGGAACTTCATTTATTGAAGCAAAGTTCTACCTTCATACTATGAATAGTTCCAGAGTTCGAGGTCCTTGAAGTCTATAGAGTTTGGTCCAAATTTTTCACTTTTTAATGGACTTCTTCCATCACTTCTAAACCTCAGAACTTCAAAACACATCTGAGTTCTGATAAAAACTGAAACCAGATCAGTTTTACATACACTCCAGGTGTCACAGTCTAAATGTTGGTATTTTGAGGTCATTTGGACATTTTTTGCATTATTTTTAAAACAATTTTTGACAGTTTTGAGTCATTTTGAACAATTTTGACCCATTTTTGGACAAATTTTAATGATTTTTGTATAGTTTTGAATCATCTAGTCAATGTTGGAGTCTTTTTGAACAAGTTTGAAGTCATTTTAGACAAGTTTCAAATTGTTCTGGATCATTCTTGAGTCAGTTTGGACGATTTTTAACTAATCTTTGTCAATTTTTTAGCTATTTTGGATAATTTTTGAAGTAATTCTGGTCAGTTTTGGAGTCATTTTGGCAGCTTTACATTCACTTCAAGTGTCACAAAATATTTTTCAACAAATCTAAATGATTTACGGGCTTCAACATAGGACATTTTTAAAAATTATTTTCCTTTGAAAATGAAAAATACACTTGTACAAATTCCCATAATATTTGTTAAGTATTTTCATTTTTTCCACAAAGTGAATCATGTTTATCAGATGATCCTGGTATCTTCTGTGTGTAAAAATGCTCCTTTCATTGTCTAAAACCACTGACCAACCACCTATCACACATGCTGATATGAACCTGGAAATTTACCTTAAGACAAAAAATTCTCCAAAATTACTCAAGATTTGTCCAAAATGACCCAAAATTACTTAAACTATGACAAAAACTTCTCAAAAAAATGACTCTAAATTTGTCCGAAATCATTTAGTTCTTGTCCAAAATGACCAAAAAAAACTCAAAAAATGTGTTCAAAATGCAAATTTCACACTTGTTAATGGACTTTTTCCATCATTTCTGAGGCTCAGAACTTCGTATGTCAAAATGTAAATATTAAATCATATTTTTGTTGAAATTAAAGGTTATTTTAACCCACATTTGATACCAGGATCATTGTTCTAGCCATAATCCAGGCTACCAGTGCTTGTTCCTGTAAAAAGTTGCACTTTCCACCTCTAACAAAAGCTTGAAAAATGACTAAAATGACCCAAAATTTGTCCAGAAATGACAAAAAAGCCAAATGCAGCTTAAAAAGACTCCTAGATAACTTGAAAAATGTCCAGAATGACTCAAACTAAAGTATATAAGCCTTGTACATCAACAAAAAATGCAAAAAGCAGATTCTTAAATGTGTTTGTCTGTCTCTGCTTCATGCTAACTTTACACTGCCAACGTCTAATTAAAAATGTGAGCAACAGTTGTCTATAATGACTAAAAATGTTGACAATTCCACAGCCAGAAGATGCTTTTATGAGGTGCATTTAGTCTTTAGACTGTGACACCTGGATTGGATGTAAAACTGCCAAAATGATTCCAAAATCAACCAAAATTACTTCAAAAATAACTGAAAAATTTACAAAGATGAGTTAAAAATCATCCAAAAAAACTCATAAATGATCCAGAACAATTTCAATCTCATCTAATATGACTTTAAACTTGTTCAAAAACACTCCATCATTGACAAAATGACTCAAAACTACAGAACAATTGTTAAAATTTGTCCAAAATGGGTCACAATTGTTCAAAATGACTCAAAATTGTCAAAAATCTGTTTAAAAATTATGCAAATAAAATGTCCAAATTACGGCTAAATACCAAGATTTAGACTGAGACACCTGGATGGATGTAAAACTGATCTGGTGTCAGTTTTTATCAGAACTCAGATGTGTTTTTCCTCCTAAATGTCATGGTTCTATCTGGTGGATTGATGAAGTTCTGAGGCTCAGAAATGATGGAAAAAGTCCATTAAAAAGTGATAAATCTGGACCCACCTCTATGGACTTCAAGGACCTGGAACTCTGGAAGGTAGAACTGTTTCATTAAATAAGGTTCCTGTAGATAAAGAATCAGCTGATTCTGAGGAGGTTCAGGTGGAGGTTCTGGTTGGTTTATCTACCTGAAGGTGATGTTCCACCTCTTGAGCAGGATTTCTCCGTACTGTTCCCTCATCTCCAGCAGCATGTCGAACAGCTGGGACACTGGGAAACCATAACCCTGCAGAGGAAGGAGAAGAAGGGGGTTGAGTAAATTCAGTAAATACCAAAATAAATATCTACACACTTTCATTCACATCCTTTGAGATCTGCAACCGGACATTTGATTTGTTAAAGAGACAGTTTTTGAGTCTGAAATGGAAAAAAAAAAAAAGTGAAAAAAGAAGCAAAATGAGAAGACAAGAAGAAGACAGAAGAGAAAAAGATGAAAACCATGAAGAACTTGTTTGTGAACCAGACAGAAGGTCTATCCTCAGACTGGCAGAGATCCATTTAGAACTACATGTTCTGAACACATTCATGGACCAGAAGTTCTGATCAGAGAGTCCAGAACCTCCACAACGTTCTGCTTTAGGAGATAAACCAGATAAACATCAGACCTGCAGAGTGTCGGCAAACAGGACGATGAGGTTCTTCAGATCCAGGACCAGGTCTGGGTCATCGCAGTACGACTGAGGAGCAGAGAACTGAGAGTTAGAACGTTTGTGGACAGAAAGATGGATTTTATGAACATTTATGGACAGAAAGGTGGATTTTATGAGCTTTTATAGACAGAAAGCCGGATATTCTGTGCATTTCTTGGACAAAAAGGTGGATTTTACAAGAGTTTGTGGACAAAAATGTGGATTTTCTAAACATTTCTTGGACAGAAAGGTGGATTTTCTGAACATTTGAGGACAGAAAGGTGGATTCTCTAAGTGTTAGTGGATAGAAAGGTGAATTTTCTAAGGGTTTGTGGACAGAAAGGTGGATTTTGTGAGTGTTTGTGAACAAAAATACGGATTTTGTGAATATTTGTGGATAGAAAAGAGGATTTTCTGAGTATTTCTTGGACAAAGGTGGATTTTACGAGCGTTTGTGGACAAAAAGGTGAATTTTATGAGCAATTGTGGACAAAAAAAAGTGGCTTTTCTGTGTGTTTGTAGACAAAAAGGTGGATTCTATTAGAGTTTGTGGATTTTATGAACATTTATGAACAGAAAGGTGTATTTTCTGGGTGTGGAGGTTCTTACAGAGTGCGTCCTCAGAGCAGCGATGATTTTGGACAGAGCCAGCTCCCAGAGCTCCTCTACGTACGCTCTGTTCACCAGACCCTGAGTGGTGTGAAGGACGTGATCTTCCACCACAAAGAAGCTGCAGACAGAACAGATGGAGAAGACGGGAGTTAATCATATACCAAGGACAGACACAGTCTGCTTTCTGGTTCCTCCTTATTTCTTGGTCATTTTGAATACTTCTAGACAGTTTCTTGATTGATTTACGACAATTTATTTGTCATGATGGATGCATTTAGAAGTAGTTTGGACAGTTTTTGTCAACGTGATTAAGTTTCAAGTCATTTTTGACAAATTTTTCATCATTAAGGGCCATTTATTGTCCTTTTGAATCCTTTTGGACAATTTCTTAGTCAATTTGTAAAAATTTGAATGTATTTTGGATATTGTTTTATCCTTTTTAATATCTTTAGAGTCCTTCGGGACAATCTTTGAGTCATTTTTTTGTCGTTTAGAATAGGTTGGGAGTCACTCTGAATCATTTGCTGTCATTTTTCAACTATTTATGACTCATTCTAGACACATTTGAAGTCATTTGGGGTATTTTTCTGCTCTTTAGAAAACGCTTTGAGTCATTTCTGACAAATTTTTAATCATTAAGGGCAATTTACTGTCCTTCTGAATGCTTTTGGAGTCCTTCAGGACAATCTTTGAGTCATTTTGGACAAATTAAACTTTGTCATTTAGAATATGTTGGGGCTCATTCTAGACACATTTTAAGTCATTTGGGGTATTTTTTTGTCATTTTTTAGCTATCTTTGAGTTATTATGGGGAAATTTTACATCATTTTGGTATGTTTTTAACATTCTGAATGTGTTTTAGGTCATTTTGGACAAACTGCAAGTTATTTTGGACATTTTTCTGTCCTGTAGAAACGTTTCGAGTCACTTTAGACAGGTTTTGAGGCCTGCTGGACACATTCTGTCATGTTGAATATGTGTTGAGCCCTTTTGGACAATATTCAGGTCATTTTGGACAACTTTTTGTCAGAGGTGAATCGTGCAAACGACACATAGAGACTGAATAAACACATGAAGCAGCCAATATTCTTGGTTTTGGTTCCTCTTTTCCTTCAGGTGCTGCTTTGTGATGCAAAACGTCCGCAAACATGAGTTACAGTCAGTTTGACAACTTCTGAATCATTCTGGACATTTTCTGAGTCACCTTAGACATATTTTAAGTCATTTAGGATGTTTCTTTGTAATTTCTGATGTGTAATTTTATATTTTTTAAATCTTATTGCCAGCAGCTGAAGCAGGACCAGATTGTACGATGTGATTCCACCTCTTTTTGAACTTGTTTACTTTGAAAACATTTATCTAAAAGCTTCACCAACAGAAAATAAAGGGCATAGGGCACCTGGTGGCCAAGCCTCGGGGCCCTGTGGGGCTCGGTCGGGGACAGCACGGAAAAGTAACCCGTGGTCGCCGCCCGGTGGGCCCACCACTCACTGGGCAGGAAATCGGGGTCGGGTGCTATGCCCACCGGGCAGTAGGCAGGAGCGGGTGTCTAGGCGCACCGCCCCCTGGTGGTGTAGAGTAGCCGTGGGGACGTGGAACATCACCTCACTGGCAGGGAAGGAACTTGAGCTGGTGCAGGAGGTGGAGTGATACCGGCTAGATATAGTTGGGCTCACCGCCACGCATAGCAAGGGTTCTGGAACCAGAATCCTGGAGAGGAGTTGGACTCTCTCTCTTTTTCCGGAGTTGCCCAGGGTGAAAGGCACTGATGGAAACCGATGGATTGCTCCGTCTGGGTTGGGGGGGGGCTTCCCCAAGCGAAGGAGTTCAAGTATCTCGGGATCTAGCTCTCAGTTTACCATCCATCTACGTTCCAACCCTCACCTATGGTCATGAGATCTGGGTAGTGACCCAAAGAATGAGATCATGGATACAAGCGTCTGAAATGAGCTTCCTCCATAGGGTGTCTGGACTCAGCCTTAGAGATAAGGGGAGAAGCTCAGACATCCAGAGGGAGCTCAGAGTAGAGCTGCTGATCCTTCACCTCTAAAGGAACCAGCTGAGGAGGTTTGGACATCTGATTCAGATCCTCCAGGGAGACTTCCTTTGGAGGTTTTCTGAACACGTCCTCCTGGGAGGAGACCCCGGGGTAGACCCAGAACCCTCTGGGGGGATTATATATCTCATCTGGCCTGGGAACGCCTCGGGATCCCCCAGGAAGAGCTGGAAAGTGTTGCTGGGAGGAGGAACGTCTGGAATGACCTGCTTCATCTGCTGCCTCCACGACCGACCCCGGATAAGAGGAAGAAGATGGATGGAGTTTAATTCTGTGTCGGTGAATGTATTTTAAAGAGCATAAAGAGTCAATAAAAGGATGTTTCTCTTCAACAACGAGTGCAGATGATGAGATGAGAGTTGGAGGACGTCGCTCTCCTGCAGATGTAAAAACCAGACCTTTGGGCGTGTCTGTGTTTGTAGAAGCTGCTCTCAAACAGACTGAAGGAATAACAGCCTCCGTCACACACACTCCATCAGCCGGCAGCGCTGTGAGGATGGAGGGATGGATGGAGGGATGGATGGGAGGGAAGTCAGCGGGCACAGAGGAAGGAAGCGGCCGGAGATGAAAAGATGTCAGACGGTCAGAAACCAGTCAGGAGAAATGAAATGAGGTGTCGCTAAACGCTCAATGTTTGCTCTCACTCAGAGTTTCTCCTTCTCACGCCGTCTGAAGCCAAGTTACACAGAGGAGAGAAGGATGGAGAGGAGGCTGAAGATCATCATCACCAGAGCTAAATGTACTCCTCTGACCACTGGGAGGTCCACCTTATGGAGCTCCAACATCACATCAGTCAACAGCTGGATGATAAGGGTCATCACGGTGACCAAAGGAGGGTCTGTGGTTACCATGGTTACCACCAGGACAACAGATAGACGATTTAACAGTGGCAGAGACACAAAGTGACCACAATAAGACACAAAAAACAACCACACAGAGATGAAGAAGTGCCACAAAGAGATAGAAAGTGCCACAAAGAGATAGAAAGTGCCACAAAGAGACAAAAACAGACACAAAACAACCACAAAGAGGCAAAGATAGACAAAAAGTACCACAAAGTGATGCACAACACTCCCAAAGAGACACAAGATAAGTGAAAAAACACAATCAAAAAACAACAATGAACGAAAAACAACCACAAAGAGACACAAAACAACCACAAAGAGACAGAAAAGAACCACAAAGAGACGGAAAAGTGCCGCAAAGAGACAGAAAGTGCCACAAAGAGACAAAAACAGACACAAAACAACCACAGAGACACAAAGCAACCAAAAAAAAGACACAAAACAACCACATACAGACACAAAACAACCACAAAGAGGCACAAAACAACCACAAAGAGACACAAAACAACCATAAATAGACAAAATACAACCACAAAGAGACACAGAACAACCAAAAAAGAGACAAAACAACCACAAAAACAGACACGACAACCATCAAGAGACAAAACTACCAAACAAAAAGACACAAAACAACCACAATGCACCACAAATGGTCATAAAGATACATGAAAACGCACCCAACAACCAGAAAGACACAAACCCATTTACATATATATATATATATATATATATATATATATATATATATATATATATATATATATATATATATATATATATATATATATATATATATATATATATGATTTTTGGCCACACATTTATCTCCATTCTATCTAAGATGTACTGTCAGTGTCAGCGTTTGGACACAGTTTAGGATTTTCAGCTCGTCACAAATGGAGTTTGGCTTGTTTCTGTATTGTCTGGGAGCATGGTGAGTGTTGCAGGAGCACTGGGAGCAAAGAAAATCTCAAACCTGCTGCTGGCAGCAACATTTAGATCAGGTTTCTGGTTATTTCTACATACACTTTATCATTGTGACATTCTGGATGAGACGGATGGACTTACCCAACAATCTGATTGAAGTACCGCCGGTATCCCTCTAGAGTTTCATGCTGGAAATGAACAAAAAGGAGGAAAAACAAAGGCAGGGATGGGAAGGAACAGAAGAAGAGTCCAATGGTAGAGGAAAATCACAAATAATTAGTGGAACATAAACTCACTTGGCAACAGAAAACACAGATTTAAAGCTAAATGTCTGAATGTTTCTCTTTGTTTTCTACTTCCTTCAGTATTTAGTATGAGGGAGTGTGTGTGAGGCTACAGTAGCTAGCAGTGTGTATGAGGGTCCAGTAGTTAGCGGTGTGTATGAGGGTCCAGTAGCTAGCAGTGTGTATGAGGGTCCAGTAGCTAGCAGTGTGTATGAGGGTCCAGTAGTTAGCGGTGTGTATGAGGGTCCAGTAGTTAGCGGTGCTCAGACATACAAACACAGCGAAGGTGGGGATCGTACCATGTTAGAGTGAGGCTGCAGCACCAGCCGAGCCTGTTTCCTCCTCTGCTTTCTGTAGTAGTTCTCAAACACATCACGCAAACCCTAAAACACAAACTGTAGGTGAGAACCAGAGGATGGATGGATGGATGGGTATTACATGGATGGATGGATGGTTGGATGGATGGGTATTACGTGGATGGATGGATGGATGGATGGATGGATGGATGGTATTACATGGATGGATGGTATTACATGGATGGATGGATGGATGGGAGGATGGATGGTTGGATGGATGGGTAGATATAATAAATGCTTCATATTAAAACATTAAGGAGGAAAACTCAGAACATTGTGCTGTAGAGTTGATGTGACTACAGTTTCTATCAGACCTTAAACAAGTTTTTGAGCCCTTAAAAGTCGAATGTTGGTTTAAAACCAAAGTTAGAACTGAAGAAAGTTGAGATACAGAATCAGTTTGAGTCTCTGTTGTCATATCTCTTCCATTACACAGAAGCTCTTATGACTCTTATCTGCCCCAGTCAGCGGTGAGCTCAGATAACTGCTCCGGGGAGGGCAGATAATCTGCCCCATTAGCTCCACAGCAGACCACCACTGGTGCACATATCTGCACTGCTACTGTACATGTGCTGCCTATTTTTACTGCAGTATCTCAGCTGCTATCACTGAGATAACATTCACTGACTTCAACAAACACGCCACTGTTCCACCGGCTAACATCTGCCCCGTTCTAGTGGCTTTTAACTCCAGTAAGAAGCCGCTATACTGCATGCTGGTTCCATTGCAGTGTGTTTGGAGCTGTGTCCAGTGCATCATCCTGCAGCTCATCTGCATAATGTAGACTTGACTTCCACCTTATGCAAATTCGATGCAGCGTGTGGAGATCCGACGCATCACGAAACTTTCATCAACCATCTAAACCAGCCACAGGTGAACTAAAACCAGCAGATTCTTTCTCATCTCAAATGCTTTCAGAAACACTTTTCGCTGAAGTGTTCTTGAAATGAAAGAGAAAGTTTGCGGCTGAATCGCCATGTTGCACTGGAAAAAATGCCCCTCTCAAAACAAGAAAAAAACTTATTTCAAGGAACGATATATTTAGAATACTGAGATCTTATTTTAAGCTATATTTTACCAGGATGGTCAAGCTTAGGGTCTTAAAATAAGCCAGACATGCTCTCCAGTTGTACGCCACCTTGGATTGTGCTACATTCACTAACTTTTTGTCCTTCATTGTGGCTCCCAGTATAAGTCAGACTCTTCTGATGCTTGGAAGAAAAGGAAAGCCGTCTCCATGGAAGTGAAATTAGATAGAATAAAACGCTGGGAACAGGAAGAAACACCGACCAACATGGGTCACGTTGTAAAAACAGGTCAACATATTCTGTTATCTTCTAGTAAAATGATTCATACATGCATGAAAGTCATTGGTATTCATGAATTTATGAGGAACTGATCGATATCGTGATGCACTGAACGGCTCATTTACATTTTCTCTGGCATTCCGATTTATGGCAGAAATCAACTTACATCAATCTGTAGGACTGGAACTCTGATGTAAGTGGAGGACCTGCTGTACTCTAGTTTAGTACTGTGGTAGATGTGTGTTTATGGTACACTGCCCCCTGCAGTCTGGGAGCAGATGCCACATGGAGTATAAAAGCCTTGCATGTTCTTCTCGATCAGACTTCCAAGCATCTCATTTCTGCGTCATGTTTGTACGAAAAGCAGAACTCAGCCTTGAAGCCACGTGTCCACTAGATGTGTTTTTCCTGCACGTAAACGCGCCACATCTGAAAATCACCCGCTTGGTAGCCGGTCACTAGCGGCCACTAGTGGTCACATGACGACGCTTTCAGCTGGAGTCTGGTAGAAACATTGGACCAACATGGCGGCTTGGCCGCAAACTTTCTCTTTTATTGTGAAAACAGTTCAGCAAAAAGTGTTTCTGAAAGCATCTGAGGTGAGAAATAATCTGTGCAGTAACTGAATCTGTCCTGGTTTTAGTTCACTGATGGCTAGTTTAGACGTTTGATGAAACTTTCGTGATGCGTCTGACCTCCGCACACCGCATTGAATTTGCATAAAGTAGAAGTCGAGTCTATTTTATGCAAATGAGCTCCGGAGAGCTGCACCGGATCACAGCTGGAAATGCACCGCAACCGGATCAGCATGCAACCAGCAGTGCATCTACATGCAGGAAAACCACATCTAGTGGACACACGTCTTTTACTGCTGCCTTCCCTCTCAGTGTTTACATGCATCAGGACTCGGCCCACATCTCCAGTCCATGTGCAGAGCAACAAAGCAGCATTGTTCGGCGTGGAAAATCGTGGACTTTAAACATGGAAAAGAGAAAGAGGAAAGAAGGAGACGAGGAGAGAGTGGAGGTCTTGATTGCAAATGGGATTCCTCATCCAGGTTTGCTAGAAAAATAAATGAAAGTGCTGCGAGTCTGCACATTGGACAATCAGACTGTTTGTGATTTTCCAGACCTCCTCCTCTCTCCACTTTTCTTTTCTAACAGTAAATCCACTTCTCTGCCCAGTGGCCTGTCATTCAGCGAGCTGCGACGCCGCTCTAATGGATAAAACAGCTTCGGCGTGTGTGACCTGGCGCGTTCGTCCAACGAAAACAACTCGGTGCATTTTAATCCAGAGAAAGGAAATATCTCAGAGTGGCGTTGGAGTGAACAGAGGGTGACCTCAGGGGTGAGCAGGTCAATCCTCTCAACACCTCCCCAAGACAAAACACACTCCTCCATCCCCCCTCTCTAATCTCTGCTGTGTTTTCGCCCCGGCCTTCCTGTTTTTGCCCCTTTAACCTGCCCCTGAACTCGTCTCTTCACTCCTTATCGCCCTCAGCTGATTCACTCTCTCTTCCTGGCCTTCACCTCCCGTCGTCACCGCCACTTATTCATCGCTGAACTTCTTCTCCGAGCTCCAAATAATCACCATCAGTCCCATTCTTCCCTCATTAATCCCCCCTCCTCGGCTTTACATCAAACTGCCAAGTTTCCTGCCGTCCTTCCTCCCACCTGACTGATGTTTGCAGGTCATTTATCACAGTTTAAACACGAGAGGCTTTAAACTAGGGACGTCCTGATCAAGAGTTTCTGCTCCAGATCCGATCTGAGTCATTTAATAATCAAAATCTGCTGATAGAGTCCCGATCTGATACCATTTTACCGATGATACAACTGTAAGTGGTTGGTCAGAACAAGTTCTAGACAATGAAAGGAGCATTTTTACACACACAAGATACCAGGATCATCTAATAGACATGATTCATTTTCTCTGGTTTTCAGTCATTTTGGACAATTTTTGAGTCACTTTGGAGAAGTTTTTGTCTTTTTAGACAAGAACTGTATCATTTTGGGTAAATTTGGTTGAGGGAAAACTTAAAATAATTCTCCAATATGTACATTTTCTTGAAGACTCTTCACTTGAGTCATTTTAGAGAAGTGTTTGATCATTTTAGACACATTTTTAGTAAATTTAGAGATGGTTTTTGTCATTTTGGACAAGAACTGAATGATTTTGGACAAATTTGGAGTAATTTTTTGAGAAGTTTTTGTCATGTTCGACAAATTTTGAATAATTTTGGACAAATTTGGACAAAAGTTTAGTCAGTTTGGACAGGTTTTGGGGTCATTTTGCTTTAGTCTTACATCCGAGTATTCAAATGTCAAAATTAACATTCAGATACTACAACAATGTCCAACTATTTGGGTCCAGCCTTAGTGCTCAGTCGCTTTTGGTTTCTCTGAGTGGTCTTAACATTTTAGTCTTATGTATGTGTGTGTCTATATATATATATATATATATATATATATATATATATATATATATATATATATATATATATATATATATATATATATATATATATAAATAGTGTTATAGAAATTGACCTTCATCTGTTTTCTTGCTAAATGTGAAATGACTCAGACCGGATCATGGCCAAAAAGACTTGATCTGGACATCCCCAACACTAACATTAATCTGGGGAATTTTTTGCAGAATTTTAGGATTTTTGAATTTCAAATTGACCTGTTTTAAAGTTTGAAAATGTAGAAAAATCAATATTTTCACAGTGAAACTTCTGATGTCCACATTTTCAACATTTTTGGGAAATAAAACAACAAAAACATGAGACAAATGACAAAAAAAGACAAAACATAACAAAAATGAGACAAAAAGTGAAAAAAATAAGACAAAAAAATAACAAAAAAAAAACACAAAAAAACCCCACAAAAAAAACCCCAAGCAAGACAAAAATGAGACACAATATGACCAACATCAGACAAACGACACGAAACAAAACAAAAAAGAGACACATTTTTTGGTGGGAAAAAAAGAAATGTTAAAAATGTTTCTTAAGAACATTCACATAATAAGCAAAATCGAGTGAAATTCGCTGGATTTTGGCAGATGTTTTTGTGAATGTTCTTAAGAGAATATTAGCAGTTTTATTGATATATATGTAATCACTTTGGATATTTTTAGGATTTTTTTGGAAGATTTTTACTCATTTTTAAAAAATATTTACAGGAATTTTCTTGCCAAATTTGGGGAATTTAAAAAAAAAAATCTAACTTTCAAGGGAAACGTTTAAGGAACTATTGGAATTTCCTTCCTGAAGGTTTTGCAAATTTTCAAAAATTTGGGGGATCTTTTTTCCTGAATTTTGGGATTTTTTTCAGACAAGGAAACAATATTTTTTGGACCCGTAAATGAGGACAACAGGAGGGTTAACTTAAGTATCCATATTTGGCTCCAGCATATCAATAAGCTAAGAAAACCTTTTTCAGTCTTTCTCCTCTTCTGTCACCTCTCTAAACCTTTCCTAACCTCTCCCTTCTCTGGTTAAACCTCACCAACCTCCTCATTCCATCATCTCGACCCTTTTAGCCTTTCTCTGACCTCGCTCCTGCTTTTCTACTCCTCCCTCCATCGCTCTTTTGCCCGTTCACTTTCTCTTTCCTATCAGAGTTCATGCACTTCCTGTCCCCCTGCCACAAACCTCCAGAGACACACACTCAGACACACAAACGGCAGAAACACTCGACCCTGTGGCCCGGTCACAACCCCTGCAGACGCACCGAGAAGGTCCACACCTCCACCACGTCGCTTCCACTCTGCCTGAGAAGAGACACACTTGTTCTCCCAGCAGACCGTTTGGAGGGAAGCCAGGCCCGATTCGAGGCCTCGCCGAACAGAACCGAGCTAATCTCTGTGTTTGTTCACCCCGAGGACCGGGTGAGACGACGGCGAGGCGTCAACAAGTCCCAACATGACTAGAGTAGCTGTTTCAAGAATGATCTCTGGCTCTGCTACGATCTAAAAATAAGGTTTGGGCTCAACAGGACAAATTAACAAAGCAGTAGACATCAGTCTTTGTGAGTTATGACACCCTTTAAAGGAATGATGTTTCACTCATAGAAATAAAGCTGTTCCAACAAGTTTTTCCCTGTTATTTAAAACAAATTTTTAGGTGCTATGTACCTAATTACCACAATCATAACCACATAAGTACTAAAATATTGGAAAAATTAGGTCCAGTTATTTTCTACTAGAGTTTTTGGCTTTTTCATGTTTGAAAAAAAATGTGTTGAGGTTTAACAAGAAAAATTAACACTTTGTGTCTTTTAAAGTTAGAAAAAACACAAATTAAATTATACTTAACCTACAAATGTCATTGAGTTAGAGGAATTAGGTTTTCCTCTACAATTAAAGGTATGCATACTTACAATATTAAGTTAATGCAACATTATTACGTCAACTAAAGTCATCAAAATAATGTTTAAAACTTTGAAGTCTTGTCTAAATCAATAAATTCCACTTCTTTTTTTTATCTTGCAACCACGGAAGTAATTAAGTAATTGATTTATTTTTGAAAGTGAGCACTAATCTAAAAAAATTAACCGAACAGATTGCATCAATCTTAAATTACGCTACAACTTATCGATGTTCCCTAAACGTCTAGCATGCAAACAAAGGTTACTGCAGTGTATTAACTCAGACAGGTGTGTAAAATCAGGATTAAAATTCCATTAACTGTGTGGTTCTAAACTCTTCATTTGCTCTGAGAAAAATGTGACCAAAGTTAACAAACTAAGACCCAGTGAACTTTATGGTTCATTCTTGACTCAGGATGAAAATTCTCCGGCATAAAGTTATTCCATTAACGGGGAATTAAGCTAATATCACACAGGTTAGCAGTGATTTATAACGGAAGGAAGGAACTGATAATCAAAACAAGGTCTCTAAACCTCCTCTCCTGGAGGAAACTGGAGAAACATCACCGCTAAAAGACAGAAATAAGAAGGAGGATGAACTCACCAGCACAGTGTAGATATGGAGACAGCGGTAAACTGGAGAGAAATCCACCAAATCCTGAGCTCCTGGAACCTGCAGAGATCAACAGTTTGTCCAGTCAGATTACATCTGAACACCAACGAACACATGATTTTCAAACGTAAGTGTTTCATAATAAAGAGTGTCCCTAAAGTCTGGACACAGGAAATCTAATTAACTAGAATGTTTTAACTCCACAGATTAATTATTAGTTTGTCAAAGAAGAAAGAGTTGAACTGGAACTTCTCAGTGACGTGAAGGATGGATATATGGAAGGATCCAAGGAGGATTCCACTTGGCTTTTCCACGGTGGTGAAGGTGGTTAAAAAGTTTAAAGAAACCGGGAGTGTCACGGACAAACCCCGATCTGGACAACTAAATGTACCAGCTGAAACTAAAGGATTGGTCACTAAGGCTAAGATTGATACCCTACTCACCCTACTAACCCTAATCCTACTAGCCCTAATCCTACTAACCCTAACTCAAACACTACTAACCTACTAACACCAACCCTACTACCCACTAAACCAAGCCCTACTAACCCTACTAACCCTACTAACACCAACCCTACTAAACCCACTAATCCAAACCATACTAACCCTGCTAACCCAAGCCCTACTAACCCTACGAACACCAACCCTACTAAACCCACTAACCCAAATCCTACTAGCCCTAATCCTACTAACCCTAACTCAAACACTACTAACCTACTAACACCAACCCTACTACCCACTAAACCAAGCCCTACTAACCCTACTAACCCTACTAACACCAACCCTACTAAACCCACTAACCCAAACCCTACTAACCCTACTAACCTAAACCCTACTAACCCTACCAACCCCAACCCGATCTTTCCATATGTCCATCCTTCACATCCACTGAAAAGTACCAGTTCAGTGCAACAAAAATCATAGTTAATGAGATTTCCTTTGTGTCCAGACTTTAGGGACACCTCATATAATCTCCATTACAATTTTGTTTTCCCCTTATATTAAATACGGCTATACCCGTGTTTAAATTCCCATGTGAGAAAACGACCCCTGTATTTCATTAAGGCAATAACTAACTATTGAAAGAAAATTTCTTATCTTAAACTTATCTGGAGAATTTTTAACTGATCGGTCTCACCATAAACCTTGCTAGTTGCTTGCTAAACTCCCACAATGCTCTCTGCTTTAACATGAACTGTAGTCTGAGTGACGCCTCCTCTGGTCTCTACAGTATTAAACAGTACGAGGCTTCACCTGGTGGAACAACCAGGAACTACAGTTGATCTACAACACTAGAAGTGTCAAATAAAACTGTATCTTGTAGCAGCAGATAGAAAATGATATATGACTCGGATTGCAGGCAAATATAACTTGATTGATTGAAGCTGACATCCCTATTTTCATCTCTAAAAGCAACAGAAACAAAGTGAGGAAGGACGGACAGCGTTATTCTCTCTCAGTAGCTTCTTTTCTTACCATCTAACTAGGGTTGTCACGATTTCAATTTTTTGAGCCACGATTATTGTGGAAGGAAATATTGCGATTTTACGATTATTCACGATTATCGACATTATGAAAGAAAAAAACCCAGTGTTTGTATTTAAATAAACTCTTTAATAATACTTAAACTTTTAAACATTCACTGTTCTTATAAAATAAAATAAATTGTTCCAACACGTCTTTGTAGTAAATAAAAGTGCAAATTGCATTACAAAACAGTCATTAACTTGAGGAACTTAAAGGCTTCTTTAGCTGCTATCATTAAAACAAAAGTTAGTGAGTAAATTCTAGTAAGTTCTAGTGAAGTGCCTCTTTGAGACTTTTATGTATTATGGAATGTTGCAATTTAATGTATGGTTGATAACGTAGTGTTTACTTTGTAAATCAAACAAAACAAAAAGACATAAAAAGAATACATTTAAAGATTCTAAAAACACTTCATCTTAAGCTTTAAATAATCCTCCACAATTTTAGACAATATAACTACAGAAAAAAGGATAAATGGGAGTCTTATTTATTTTTACTAAAACGTTTATATAAACAATTCACCACAAATTTTACAACAATTAATCAAAACACCCGGATCATTTCCCAGGGAAAACTCTAGAGTCTGACAGGAGGTCCAGGCAGACAGACAGCCTCCCTGTCCTGGAGGTTACTGTCTCCTCCACGACCACTGTCAGCGGGCAGCGGGGCTTCCCGGACCACACTCCCTGCTGAGGGGACCGGGCCGACAGCATCTTCGGAGGAGGGCACGGGCTTCCGGAGCCAAAACAACCGGCGGGTCGGGAGAAATTACAATAAAATATAGTAAAAATACAATTAAAATAAAATATAGTAAAAATTCAGTAAAAATATAGTAAAAATACAATAAAAATATAGTAAAATATATTAAAAATACAGTAAAAATGTCGTAAAAATACACTAAAACTATACACTACCGTTCAAAAGTTTGGGGTCATCTGGACAATTCCATGTTTTCCATGGACGCAGGAAAGCGGACGCAGGAGAGCAGCCCGGCTGCGACGGGTGGGGAACGGGAGCGCAGGAGGGAACCGGAGCTCCCGACCCGCCGGTTGTTTTGGCTCCGGGAGGAAACTCGGGGCGCGGGGGGTCCTCGGGGCGGCCCGGCCGCCGGACCGCTGACTTCGGAACCGACAGTTACCGCGCGTGCGGCGGACAGTCCCATCTTGGCAACCTCATTGCGCACAGCGGCCACAATATTAGGGACACTTCGAGTAAAGAATCTGTCATAACTGATCATATAATTCTCTCTCTCTCTGTGTGTGTGTGTGTGTGTGTGTGTGTGTGTGTGTGTGTGTGTGTGTGTGTGTGTGCGCGCAGTGATGCCGATTAGACAGGAGCGCGCACAGGCCAAGGAGCCACTCTCTCTCCACTCTCCACTCAGCGCAGCTCACGCTTCTTGCATTGCACCTCTCGCGAGGCTTTTCTACGGATAATCGTGGTTGTGAAAAACGTGACGAATATCTATTTATAATCGTGGTTATTGTAAAACCGGTTAACCTTGACAACCCTACATCTAACATCCCTCATTGACCTGCTTCCTCCCTGCCCACATCCTCTGTCCTTCAGAGAACAACACAGTGGCAGTTTACCCATTTTCACAAAGACACTCAGTGAAAAACCACGCGACCTCCTGCCCTCTGGAAAGTTTTCTGACTGTAAAAATCACTGGAGGTGCAGCACAATGCCGGCTTTGATGTACCAACCACAAACAATAAGAGAACACAGCTAAACACAGAGGTGGAGAGAGGACAGAAAAAAAAAACAAGCAGGTACACTACCGTTCAATAGTTTGGGGTCACTTATTATTGAAAGAAAAGCATTTTTTTTCAACGAAGATAGCATTAAATGGAATGATAAATCCAGTGCAGATATTGTTAATGTGGTAAATGACTATTCTAGCTGGAAACAGCTGATTTTTAATGGAATATCTCCATAGGGGTACAGAGGAACATTTCCAGCAAGCATCACTCCTGTGTTCTAATGCTACATTGTGTTAGCTAATGGTGTTGAAAGGCTCATTGATGATTAGAAAACCCTTGTGCAGTTATTTTAGCACATGGATAAAAGTGGGAGTTTAATGGAAGACATGGAATTGTCCGGATGACCCCAAACTTTTGAACGGTAGTGTATAGTTTTAGTGTATTTTTACGACATTTTTACTGTATTTTTAATATATTTTACTATATTTTTATTGTATTTTTACTATATTTTTACGATATTTTTACTGAATTTTTACTATATTTTATTTTAATTGTATTTTTACTATATTTTATTGTAATTTTACTGTATTTATACTATATATTACTGTATTTTTACTACATTTTTATTGTATTTTTATTGCATATCTGCTATATTTTATTGTATTTTTTTGTATTTTTACAACATTTTTAATGTATTATTACTATATTTTTTACTGTATTTTCACTATGTTTTAACTGTATTTTTACTATATTTTTTTCTATATTTTTACTACATTTTTACTATATTTTTACTGTGTTTTATTGTATTTTATTACACTACTGTTAAAAAGTTTGGGTCACTTAGAAATGTCTAATGGAGAAATGGAGATTTAATGGAAAACATGGAATTGCCTGGGTGACCCAAAACTTTTCAATGGTAGTGTAGAAGTAATTTAAAGTTTAAAGAATGATAACTAAAGAAAGATAGAAGAAAGGAAAGAAGAGATATGGAAGTGAGAAAGGAAAGACGGCAAAGGAGAAAGTAGGATAAGAGTTAAAGAAAAGACATAAAACAGTGAAGTAAAGGATCAGAGGTGAAGAAAATAAAAGAACAAAGAGAAATACAGTAAGACAGGAGGATGACAGTAAATGAAGGGTCAGGGATGGTGTGAGGAGGCTGGATGCCAGTGGTTGGCATCTTCGCAGTCATCGGCGCCAACGTGGTCGTAACCCTGGCGACCGCGGGGTCAGGCCTTTGTTCGAGCCAAGGTCTTCCCGTGAAGAAGGTTGAGTCGGGTTTACAGGACGTAAATAAGCCGAGGGGACCTTAAAACAGAATGGCAGCACAGGGGTGACAAGTTCAGCTCCATTCTCTTCCACTTCATTGTGCTTCGCTTTCCTTGAGCCAGAACAAAAAGGAACTTTGATCCCGCGAGGGATGATTTCAAGAGTTCAGTGTCAAAACACTTTGTGTCCGTTTCACAATCATGACACCGTTTCCACGAGTTCATCATCTGAACTTTTGTCTCCAAACTCCAGAGACAATCACATGAGGGTCATGTCATGAAAAAAATCCACCAGTCCTCCCTGACCTCCTCAGAATCAACAGATCTCTATCTACAGTAGCTTTCTTTTATTTAATGAAACAATAAGCAAATTCTACTGATGTCAAAGGCCTGAAAGGTTGGTGAAATGTCGACCAAAGACTATGTTTTTAGTAGGAAATATGCATCCAGCCAATATATACACTTAGAGGACCTTTCTGGGGCCAGAATTCTGCACATCTTCCACTATGAAAGGACAATAATCATTCAGTACAAATGTTTTTGACACTTCTAAGTCTTTTACAACAAATTTCAAGCTATTTTGGACAAATTGAGTAATTTGTAACAGGGTTCAAGTAAAAATATTTAAGACTAGAACCTTGTCTTGCCATACTCGCCAAACATCAAATTCTACTGATGTTAGAGCCTCAAAATTTGGTAAAATGTCGATCAAAGACTGGATTTTAGTAGAAATATGGATCCATCCATTAAAGTCCTAAAAGTTCCTGTAAGTGTATATATAATACACTTTCAGGAACTTCTAGGGACCATAACACCATCCTCATTTGGTAATTTTGCACTACTTTCGATTATGAAAGGCAAATAATTATTCAGTATAGTCGTTTTTGACACTTTAAAGTCACTGAGGACAAATTTCACATTGTTTTGGACATATTTTGAGTCTTTTTTAACACATTTCAAGTAATGCCATACCTGCCAAATATCAAATTCTACTGATGCTAGAGCCTCAAAAGTTGGTAAAATGTTGATCAAAGACTGTATTTTTAGTAGAAACATGGATCATCCATATATATATATATATATATATATATATATATATATATATATATATATATATATACACTTACAGGAATGTTCAGGGGCCATGATATCACCTTCATTTGATGATTTTGCACTATTTTCCATTTTGAAAGGCAAACAATTATTCAGTATAGATGTTTTTGACAATTTTAAGTCATTACGGACAAATTTCAAGTCATTTTGGACATATTTTGAGTTATTTTTAACAGGCTTCAAGTAAAAAAAATATTCAAGACTAGAATCTTTTCTTGCCATACCTGCCAAATATCAAATTCTACTGATGTTAGAGCCGCAAAAGTTGGTGAAATGTCGATCAAAGACTGTATTTTAGTAGAAAACATGATCCATCCATAGATATGTTCTCACAGGAAGTTTCTGGGGACACAATACTCCATTGAAAGTTTTGCATTTTTCCGTCATGTTCAAGTGGTTAATAATTTAAAAACTGTCCTCTGCTGGATCCATTCATTTATCTGGATCTGTTGGAAACTATTCTGTCTGTGTCCTCACCAAATAACAAATAAATAACAAAATCTGAGACGGTGTAGAAACACTGCCGTCTGAAATAAGACAAACTGACCGATTTCAGACATCTTTAAAACCTTCCTCATGTGGTGTAACAACTTTTCAGAGAGACGTTAGCACAGTAACCGTAGACGGTTTTAAAAAGATGATCCACCATCACGGAGCTGCCAAACCAGAGCTGAATAAAAAAGTAAAGTTAAAGCAGAGCTGTCAAAGTGGAATATTGCGCAGCTACAACAGACTTGTAGTCCAGCTGGACAGTGGAGCTCTACTTTTGACTAAAAAGTTGCCGTTTGCTGACAGCATTTCTTCCTGATGATCATACAAGTAAGAAGATCATGAGATGAGAGATGTTTTGGCTGTTTGGAGCCTCAATGAAAGCCATCCAGTCTGTACAAACACAGACAATGTGGTGAAAATGGTGAACGAGTGGACCTGGCTGCAGGTGATAAGTTGGTACAGTTGCATGCAAAATGATTCAACCCCCTGACATTTTTGACATTCTGGCTAAACATTGAGTAATACTCCCCCTAGAGAGGAGATGAAAGGAAATGGGTCCAAGAAGATCTCCAAGCTCTAGAATGTTCCCAGAGATGCTGTTGGAACCCAGATCCTTTCTAGCAACTGTCTCCTCTCTAAACTTCAGGACATGTCTCTGGTCTGAACCATGGTGCTGCTAGAGGCGTGTGGGGAGGATTGACCCAAACTGAACCCATTTTATAGACGTGAGTATTACTCAATGTTCAGCATGTGTCACACGGTGAATTTACCTCAAAGAGTTGGACTTCAGTTATCTGTGTTTACCTAGCATTGTTTATAGGGGGTGGAATCATTCTGCTGTATATTTATGTTGGCAGTAAAACTGAATCCTATGATGTAACTTCAGTATTTTCATGTGTTTGTGTTGTGACTGCAGCTTCCTCACTTCCTCCTCCTCCTCTTCGTCGACATCCAGAATGCCGGAGTCCTGTTCTGACGACGGGCTGCCACCCTGACCGTCGCTCTCCGTTCCCGCCGCCGCCTCCCTCCTGCTGCGTCGGCCAATCAGAGCCCTTGGCTGGGGGGAGACGGAGCTGTCCAATGAGCGCTGCAGCTGGGCCTGGTGGACAAAACAGAAAAACACATCAGAAAGGTCCGATTAAACTCTATTCTCTCCTTTGATTTCAGTTATTTCCTACATTTCCCAGAGGCCTTTTCTTGTACAAGGGGGAACTCGATGCATTTAGTTTTTTGGCTCCACTTCACAGCAAAACAATGGAAGCTCTTTGATTCTGAGGGTCTGACACCAAAACCAGATGTGAGTCGATTTCACTGATACACCATCAGACTCCACCGAGACTCATAGGAATAAAAATACTGCCGAACACAATAGGGATACAGGAATGTGAGCAGCTTCCGGTGGAAACAAAGGGTTAATGCCGTATCACTGTTTTTAGGACAGTTTGGGGAAAAACTCGCGGATGGTGTTATGAGGTCACCTCAGAGACGCTCCTGGTCCCGGTAAAAACATCCTTGGAAATGACCTATAAAAGTGATTTACCAAAGCAGCTAAGAATACAAGTCAGGAAGGGAAGAGCCGGACGGATGAAGAGTCAATGAAACCCAAAACAAAGCACATAAAATTAGTGCTGAGATAGAGACGTCCATGTTTGTTAACTCTCTGAACACCAGAACCCTCCAACAGGTCTGAAGGAAAATAAACCGCCAAAATGACACCATTTCTCAGAAACAGGAACAACAGAACAAAATGGCAGATTTTCTACTTTCAAACAGTCCTTGAATACATTGAGAAAATAAACACAAACCATTGTGAAATTTCATCAAAATCCGCAAAATAAAAATCAAGCGTTTCAACCAGATTCTATAATTTGATTAATAAAATAAATGCAGCAAGGCTCAAAAACAACATAAAGAACAGCAAGTTGTTGAAAGATAGATCCACCATGGTGAAACATCTTTCTACAGCTGACATAAAGGGACGAGAGAAAAGGTTTGTAGAGGCTGTATATATGGAAATTAGATAAATATCTGGACCAGGTGGAGCATCCATTTTTTTTACAATGCTGGTGACACCAAGCTATAACCTCGATATTAACACACAAGAGAGTCATAAACCTGCATATTAACACGTCAATGTATAAAATAAACTGGATAGTAATACACAAAAGTGTCAAAAACGTGGATATTAACACACAAACATGTAAATAACCAGGATATAAATGCACAAAAGTATCAAAAACCCGGATAATAACACATAAAAGTATAAATAATGTGGATATTAAAGCACAAAGGTATCAAAAACCTGGATACTAACACATACAAGTTTGAATAACCTGGACATTAACACTCAAAAGTATAAATAAATTGGATATTAATGCACAAAAGTATGAAAAACCTGGATATTAAAACTCAAAAGTATAAAGAAATTGGATATTTATGCATAAAAGTATCAAAAACCTGGATATTAACACAGAAAAGTTGGAATAACCAGGATATTAATGCACAAAGTGTCAAAAACCTTAATATCAACATACAAAAGCATACACAATCTGGATAATAGTGCACAAAAATGTCCAAAAATGTGGGTAAGAGTTGACGTAGATGGAAAAAAAATGACCACAAAGAGACAAAACTGTCACAAAACAACAAAAACAAAGAGACAGGAGCAAAAAAAAAACCACCCAGAAACTCCCAACACAAATCCACTTAAGTCGTCTTATGTAGCAGATATTTGGTTCTTACTTCCCAACATCCCCTCATTCTAAAGACAGTGGCACAGACACAATCAGAAATGGAAAGATTCCCCACAGAACAATGAGGATTGTGGTGGAATATCTAATTCAAACTGTTCGGGGAGTGTTGTGGGAAACGATGGATCCCTCTGGGGCAGCGTTGGTCAGGAATACTAAAAATAATAATGATAAAAACAGGAAGTTTTGGGTTGAAATTAATGGAAGCTTGTATCCAAAACAAACGAAAACAAGCTGGTTGAGTGCAGAGATGGTTGATTCTTAGTTGGGGTCAAGAGTGCCATCTTACACTGAATCTTTATCTTTGTCTTCACGGTTCTGGTCCACCATTAACTCTTTCTCACGCCAAAACCTTTCTGTGGGAAAACCCGCTGAGATGTGAGTGCATCTTTCCACCCACGCCCAGATCCTCCTCGGCTCCTTTTGAAAATCTAGGCTTCCTTCGCCTGCCGGCGCCAGCATGTAGCCCGTCTCAACGCCTAAATCTGTCGTCAACAAACACGTCCAGCCTTGACCAGAGCCGTTAGCCATGATGAGAAAAGCCGGTGTGCACAGGAGGGTGGATCGGCAACAGACCCGGAAGAACCCGAGATCAGTGGTGTTGAGGAACACAATGCCATCTTTGATCTGATGCCCACATACATAGAAGACCAATGACTCATAGAAGACAAACAAAGTCTGTGGAAAGTCTCCGTCCTGTCCGTGAAGGCCAGTGGGGATGAATCTCTGGACTGATTTGGAGAAGGAACAACAATCCCCCGCCAATGAGTGTTTTCAGTAGGCTATTTCACTTTCAATTGTTCCAAAACATAACTGAAAATTTGGCCAAAATAATGCTAACTTGTCCAAAATGATTGAAAAATACTCAAAAATGAGTCCAAATTTGTCCGACATGACCGGAACTCAACCAAAACGATGAAAAAACACTAGTCCAAAATGACTTAAACTGGGTCAGTTCTTAAAACTGTATACAGACAAACCCTGAGTTTGTAGAGGTTGTAAAAATGAAACTATTCATATACAAAATGGGTCAAAATTTGCCCAAAATGATTGGGAAACTTGGTCACGATGACAATCGGGTCCACAACTACCATGAGAAGAAAATCAAATGACCACAAAGAGATACGAAACAACTGAAACAGACAGAAAACAACAAAACAAAGACAAAAAATGACCAAAACGATACAAACAACACAAGTGAGACAAAAAGGAAACAAAACAACAAAAACAAGAAACAACGACAAAAACATGAAACAAACGACAAAAGTCAGACAAAAAAAAGACAAAAAACAACATAAGACAAAATATTTCAAAAATGAGACACAAAACGACAAAAGAACAATGAACAATCTAGTATTTTACTTTCTGATCCAAACAACTTGTCATGGTCTAGAAATTATTTTAAATTTATAGTTTTACTAATTTACAATCTGCAGTTAATGTCTTCTCTGTAATTTTTACACTTTGAGGGCCGGATTGGACCCTCTGGAGGACCACTTTTGGCCCACGGGCCTCATGTTTGGCACCCCCGCTCTACATAGAAGCAAGTGAGAAAAGAGTGGCCTCTCTGATGGACAACGAACAACAACTTTTCTAAACTTTACATCAACTTAAAATACAGAAAGAGTGACAGAATAATCAGCGACAAACTGAAGTCTGTTCACATGCTAATGAACATAACTGGTCCTCAACAGACGGACATGACTGATGTAGAAAAGCATCTCTCCTAAAGCTGCAGGTCCAGACGTCAGCATCTACGTCAACTAACCACACTCAGGCAGGTGTATCTGAGCCACAACACCCTCATCCCACCATTCAGCCCCACAGATCAACAATACCAGGTCCTGCTGCACACACAACCCTTTCTGACCACGGCTTTTGTTGCCATTTTCTTCCGAGATGCCATTTGGGGCTCGAAGCACAAGTGCAGGAATGTGCGTCACTTCTTCCACAGAAACCCCATGGGAACCAGGAGACGGTAGAGGAGGGAAATATGGGAACAAAGACCCAGGATGGAGAAGGTGGTGAAGAGATGAAAAGAACATGGACAAGGCAGAGAGGTGAGAACTATAAAATGATGATGAATCAGTGACACAAATAATTATCATATAAAGACACAAAATGACAAGAGATGTGCAAAATAACTACAAAAAATTGCAAAATGACCACAAAGACACCTAAAATTATCCCAAACAGACTGAAAACTGACAAAAAAAGGCACAAAATGGCCACAAAACAACTAAAATGTCTGTAAAACAATCTGAAAATGACCAAAAAATAAACAAAAAGACCAGGTCATGTGATTTGGAATAAACATCCCATGGATTTCAAAAGACCCTCAGTAATTTATCGACCCAAATATTCCTCCAATCATCCAACAGTCCGCTGCTGCCACACCACAGGGGTAAATAAGAGCTGCACTAACTCTAAGCTGCCTTCTGCATGTTTGCGGCTCCAGACTGGAAACTGACAAAGATTGAAAGTGAAAGAGTAAAGTTGAAATGATCTCTTTGTTGACAAGTGGTTTCAACTGGCTGTTTTTTGTGGGGAAAAAGACCAATCTGAGAAAAAATAGCATCTGTGTTGTTTTCTGTGAAAGAAATCAAAGAGACAGCACCGTGTAAATGTCTTAAACATGACTGTAAATGTAAAATTAAAGACTGTCGGTAGAAAATTTCCTGCCATCGTTTGGAAAAATGTGTTTGTGCAGCCAAAGGACAACAGATTCACAAGCTTAAATCATCTGCTGAGACTCTTTAAAGTGGAGCCAACGGAGGCATGTTTAACTGACTTTACGTGAAAATTTCAGATTGTGTGTTTATTCTTACTCAACTTGACCGACTGACTCTGCAACTAAATCCGTGGCTTCAATGTAAAGAGATGCTTTAGGTTTCAAGACAGATTAAAAAGGAGAATCCAAGAAGTTAGAGTGATGTTCTAAAGGTGCTAATTCACTAATCTACAACCAACAAGAGGCAGAAAATAAACACAAAAAGACAACTGAACTATTATTAGTTTATTATCAAAAACATTATTAAAAACAATGAAGTGTAGTTTATACAGGGCGTTGTGGGGGCTTAATTAGCAACAGGCCACCATGACTAAGACTGCCGTGGAAGTTAATGACCGCCAACCAGAGCTCATTTACTGCACAATGCAAATAGAGGAGGTCCTGGACTTACACCAGAGTTCCGTTCCTACGGTGTGACTTAAGTTGATTTTCAATGTGAGTCGGAACTCTGGTGAAAATGTAAACAAAGCTGTTACATGCATCACGATATCGATCAGTTTACATATATTTGTACAACTACAGTAACGACAAACAGTCATTAGCTCACACTGAAACACAACTAGGTAGGAAAATACCGGCGAAAATGTAAACTGTAAGTCTGACTTATGCTGGGAGCCATAATGAAGTTAGAGAATGTAGCATAATCCAATGTGACGCCAAATGGAAACAAAGCTGTCTTATAGCGACGCGTGACGACTGTACATACAGTATTCATCCACTCCACTCACCAACTAGTTCCACTGAGCCAGTTCCGACGTAACGATGTAACGCTGTACGTTAAACCGAGGACCTCCTGCATGACGTTAGTTACTCGGCTGTAGGAATGCTGTCCTATTCAGCTCCTGCTTATCTTAAACACAAGCTGTGATCAGAGGTCATTAGCGCCCACAGTAATCTCTGTCATGGTGCCCGTTACTAGCTTAACTCTCACACTGCTCTCTGCTTCCAAAATGAACTGTCGTCTGAGTGTCGCCTCCAGCACGAGGCTCCACCTGGTGGAACAACCAGTTACTACAGCTGACCTACAACACATTTACTGACACGCATGACCACCTTCTTTTGCCGTATCTTTTATCAGTTACATTATAAACGACAATTAATCGATTAATTAATGTCATGAACGTCTCTAATGCAGACAGAACAGGATTACTGAGACTCACCGGGAATTAAAGTTTAATTTGTTGCTAACAGCTGTTTGCAAGAGCTTTTCCTCCGAGTTGATTAAATACCAGCAGCAGGATCCATCTGAGCATGTCCAAAGAGTGTGGATTATTAAAAGCAATAAACTGATTAATTATTAACATCACAAGCCTGTTAGAGTTAATCCCACCTGAGGGGTAAGTTGGAACATTTCAGTCCTGCTGCTTTCAGTGTAATTGTACCAAAAAGTTCAGTCCTAGAAATGAACTTACAGAAATGTGTATGTTGGATATATAAAAACACACTTTAGTTAACTGAAAAACTACATTAACTATTTAGCCAAAACCTAAACGTGTTGGGTTGTTCTGCTATTGAAAGAACTGTTCTGATATCAACACTATGGAATAAGTGTGGTTTATATTTTGCATTTTACTGCACCTACTGTATGAGCATGTGACAAATAAAAACTCCTGAATCTCTTGAATCTTGGCATTTGCTCCGGCATTGAAAAACCATCCAGACTGTACAGTTCAGCTGTAAAGTATAAAAATCAGTTTGGCTCTCTGTGTGGACAAATACTTGGTATTAAATGATCAGGATCGGGGGAAAAGCTGACTGGGACATCCCTACAATAGATCACTTTTTGGCAGGCAGGAATACTGGCGTCTGACGGCAGTGAACTGTGGAGCATTATTCGGCAGACGACACACACCCAGCCGGTGACACAGCAGCCTTTATTTTGGTTTTCCTCGTGATGGTTCAATACACCGACGCAGCGTGTGCGCTCGCCACCCTAGCTGCACGCACACGCATGTGTGTGTTCAGTAACTAGATACAGGTAATCAATCTTCCTCCACTTCACAGCAGCAGCAGTCTGTTTCCCATTAGCCAGCAGCAGAGTGTGGAACTACCGAATCCACAGGAGAAGAAGCTCCACTCAAAGAGAAACAATGGAGGAGGCCGATGGAAAGATGAGGAGATGGAAAGAGTGGAGGACAGAAGGACTTCTTCACAGAAACGTGATGTGAAAGAAGGAAATGACAAACGACACGGAGACTTTAGAAAGAATGACGAGTCAGGCTCAGACGTCCTCGCCTCTTTCTTCAGAACTGAGCTAAAATCTGCTCAGATACAGATTTAGAGTTGCATTTTTAGGCTTTTATAGAAGATGTTCACCTGTTTTAAAGTTAAAGAACTCATTATTTTCCTCATATTGCACAACATTAGCGGCTCTCCTCAGCTTTTGTCTCTTTAATACCCTTCTTCTGAAGATCCAGAAACTAAATGTTTTGATATTATTAGAAAATGATTTAGTCACAGAAGCAATCATATCTAGAAGATAAGACTATTGGAGAAAACAAAACTAATCTGGTGTCAGTTTTTATCAGAACTCAGATGTGTTTTTCCTCCTAAATGTCACGTGTCTATCTGCTGGACTGATGAAGTTCTCATGATCAGAAATGATGGAAGAAGTCCATTAAAAATTGACTTTTTCCATCATTTCTAAGCCTCATGACTTCATCACTGGTGATAAATCTGGACCCACCTCTATGGACTTCAAGGGCTTGTAACTCTGAAAACATTCATAGTACGAAGGTAGAACTCTGATCATTAATAAAATTACTGGAGATGAAGACCCAGATGATTCTTTGTGGGAAGTTTGCATCTTTCAGTAGAAATTTTGTGTCTTTTTGTGGTATTTTTACCTCTTTCTGTGGTGATTTTGTGTTTCTTTGTGGTAATACTGGTCCTTTTTGGTCTCTTTTTGTGGCAAACTTATCTCTTTATGGTAATTTTCCAGCTTTTTCAGTTAATTTCGTTGTAGTTTTTACCAGAACTCAAATGTGTTTTTCCTCCTAAATGTCATGGTTTTATCTGCTGGACTGCTTAAGTTCTGAGGCTCAGAAATGATGGAAAAAGTCCATTAAAAATGATAAATCTGGACCAACCTCTACGTACTTCAAGGACCTGGAACTCTGGAAATATTCATAGTATTAAAGTAAAACTTTGCATGGCTTCATTAAATATACTGAAGTTATGTATTACAAAGTTCTAAATGACTGAAAAGTTGTTCTTTCTTGAACTTTCCATTTTCCCTCCATCTACGCCGTCCTCTCTCCTCTCATTGGTCATAATTTCCGCCTCGTCTTGTTTCTATACCTCTGAATCTCCTATACTCTTCTTCTTCTTCTTCACCATCTTCTCCCCCTCCTCCTCCTCCATGGGCATGTGGCAGCAGACAATAGCTCCATTGTGAGGCCTTCAGTCTCCTCCATCTCCTCCTCCTCTTTCCCCAGATCTATTTATTTTCACATCCCCGGTGGAGGCAGCTGTAACGCCGGCCGGCTACAGAGTCGGAGCTAATTTGGAACAGAGCGCAGCAGAGAGACACACAGTCTGACAGGAAAAATGAAGCCCAACAAGCTGGAGGGGTGAAGGGGGGACAAAGGAGGACTTCTAATGTGTTCATCTACGTTGGTTCAGTCACAGTGAGGCTTCAGATGGAGCCAAACACTCGGTACAACAACATAATCCTGGTATCAGTATCAGCCCCGCTGGACCGCTGGGGCTTCCATAATCTCCCTTGTAATTAGTGGTTAGGGGAGTTAGCGGTTAGCTTCTTCAGGGACTGCAAGTGGATTTTCTCTGCCAGTGAGTCTCAAGCTGTGGTCCAAGGACCCCCCAGCTCCAGGTCACTGGCGGGCCGAGAGCGTTCTTATAAGGAGTGTTTTAGTGTCTGATTCTGTTACAAACTGGTCTCTGCTGGTTCACTTTCAACCAACAGCTCTTTCTAAGACGTTGCCTCATTTTGATGTTTGGATGCTGCCAACGAGTCGCTCTAAACTCTGACAGCTGTTCACACATATGATTCACATCATTCTCACTCTCAGCAAAACCTCCTCCGTGACTCGATGGAAGCCTCAACGTCCTACTGAACTAAAAGTGGTCCTTCAGTGACATCTAGAGGACAAAAACTATACTTCAAAGCATCATTACTGCAGGTTTCTATACATACACAGAGACTTATCTAGAAATAATACACCAAAAGTCCTCCCAACCTCCTCAGAATCAGATGATTTTTAGTCTACAGTAACTTTAATGTATTTAATGAAGCAAAGTTTTACCTTCATAACCTGGATGTGTTTCTGTTTTCTGATAATTCACCAAAGGAAACTTTAAAAAGGTCATTGTGGGTAAACTTTCCAGGCTCATATCAGCATGTGTGATAGGTGGTTGGTCAGAACAAGTTCTAGACAATGAAAGGAGCATTTTTACACACAGAAGATACCAGGATCATCTGATAGACACGATTAGCTCTGTGGTAAAGCTATTTACTAATACATGAACAAAAACATATTTAGTCTTTAGAACTTGTGCTAACTTTGCTTTCCAGTTCACCTTCAAAAACTTGTCCAGAAAGACAAAAAAAGACCAAAATGACCTAAGATTTGTCCAAAATCAGAAAAAATGCCAAGTGTGGTTTATAATATGTTAAAAATGTCAAAAATGACTTGAAACCTGTTCAAAATGACCTCATTCAGTTATGTAACACACTGAAGGAAAGAATGAACCAAAAACAATATGAGGTTGTTGTGTACTCTGTACATCTGACAAAACTAGAGGAAAAAACTGTCCAGCATGACGAGGAATTTGTACAATTCCACAACCAGAAGATGCATTTATGGGCTACGTTGTAGAGGGTTAGATTGTTCATTGTTCTTTTGTCGCTTTGTGTCTCGTTTTTTGGAATATTTTGTCTCGTTTTTGTTGTTTTTTTAGTCTTTTGTTGTTGGTCTCAGGTTTTGGGTCTTTTTTTGTGTCATTTATCCATTTTTGAACTGAAGAAGAACAACTGAATCATTTTATGAGAAGTTTTTATCATGTTAGACAAATTTTGAGTAATTTTGGACAAATCTGGATCAAAGTTTAGTCAACTTAGACAGGTTTTGGGTCATTTTAGACAAATCTTGAGTCACTTTTGAGAAGTTTTTGTCTTTTTAAACAGTAATTGGGTCATTTTGGAAAAATTTGGTTGAAGAAAAACTTCAAATAATTTTCTAGCGTACATTTTCTTGAAGATTCCTCTTCACTGGAGTCGTTTCAGAGAATTTCTTGATAATTTTGGACACATTTTTAGTTATTCTAGAGATGTGTTTTGTCATTTTGGACAAGAACTGAATGTTTTTGAGACATATTTGTAATTTAAATTCTAACTGATTTTAAGTTAAATTCATTTTTTTCTCACTTTGAGTTCAAGATTTCAAGTTTCCTCCTCTATCTTATCATTACAGGACAATTTCAGATGGATCATTAAAATACCTCTGATAATGGAGGAAAAAGGTCATTCCCCAAACTTAATATAAACTGACTGCGTTATTCTTTTAGTTGTTGAGCCCAAATAGCTATTTTTAGACAGAACTAAAAAATGGTCAAAAATCATAAAAGAAGGTCCAGAATGAATTAATTAGTCATTTTAAACACATTTTGTCATTTTTGACTAGTTTGAGTTATTTTTAGTGATTTTTGAGTCGTATTGGACAAGTTTGAGTCATTTTAAGCAGTTTTTGAGTAATTTTCAACAGGTTTGCCTCATTTTAAATAATTTTTGAGTTATACTGGACATGTTCCAGTTATTTAAAGCAGTTTTTGAGTTGTACTGGACAGTTTGAGTTATTTTAAGCAGTTTTTGAATAATTTTCAACAGGTTTGCCTCATTTTAAAGAATTTTTTGAGTCATATTGGAAAAGTTTGAGTCATTTTCAACAGGTCTGAGTCATTTTAAGCGATTTTTGAGTCGTATTGGACAGGTTTGAGTCATTTTCAGGGATTTTTGAGGTGTATTAGACAGGTTTGAGTCATTTTAAGGGATTTTTGAGTTGTACTGGACAGGTTTGAGTCATTCTCAGGGATTTTTGAGGCGTATTGGACAGGTTTGAGTCATTTTCAGGGATTTTTGAGTCGTATTGGACAGGTTTGAGTCATTTTAAGGGATTTTTGAGGTGTATTAGACAGGTTTGAGTCATTTTAAGGGATTTTTGAGTTGTACTGGACAGGTTTGAGTCATTTTAAGGGATTTTTGAGTTGTACTGGACAGGTTTGAGTCATTTTAAGGGATTTTTGAGGCGTATTAGACAGGTTTGAGTCATTTTAAGGGATTTTTGAGTTGTACTGGACAGGTTTGAGTCATTTTAAGGGATTTTTGAGTTGTACTGGACAGGTTTGAGTCATTTTAAGATGTTTTTGAGTCATTTTCAACAGGCTTGAATAATTTACGGTCCAAAATAACTCTGCCAATTCCACTAATCTACTGTCTTTAGTTTTCTGAACTCAAAATCATTTCATTGATGCAACTATTAATTCTTAGTTGTTGCGCCCAAATATAATATTTTAGATCCCATCCGGTTCTTTGAAAGACTTGAAATCTTAACTCAAGGTGAAAAAATAAAGTTATCAAGCCAATTTCAACTTAATCTCAGTTTTAAATCAACAGATGCAGAAGTTTGAGTTTAAATTACACACAACATTATGATGTCAATGGGCTGACTCCTACAGTTACACACCTAATTAAGTAGCGGAAATGAGAGTGTACGGCGGCGTCAGGAGACTTAAGATTCAGGTTAACGTGACGAGTGACTGTTTGCCAAACTACAAGCATTAATGAAGCAGGTCGTGATTAGAAAATACGAGCCTCCGTCCTCCCATCTGTCTGTCGTCGACGCTCCGTCCCCGTTCCCATCCCGCCCTTCGTGGAACAACATTCCCCAAATAATGGAGGCGCACAAATAAACAAGAGGCCTCGCTCTGAGCCGTGGATACCGCAAGAGAACACAAAACACACAAACAGACGCTCGTATATAACTTCCTCAGCCTTGGAAAACAGAAAAACAATGAGGTAAGTGCTGAAAGTCAGGTCTCCTTGTGTCTCCTGCAGCGCCGACATGCTTGTTTACTGGTAGAACCACAGAGAACACAGAGGCTGCTTCTGATTAACGCACAGGCATGATGAAGAACACTAAGCAAAGTGTGGCGAGGAGGCAAATGGACGAGACAGAAGTCTGTAGAGTCCTTATCGATAAAGCTGTACCATATAGGAGAGATAATCCAGAAAAATCAACCACAACCTCCTCAGAATCAGCTGGTTCTGTCTACAGGAAATTTATTTAATGAAGCAAAGTTCTACCTTCAGACTAGGAATATTTTCAGAGCTACAAGTCCTTTAAGTCCATAGAGGAGGGTCCAAATTTATGACTGATGAAGTGATGAGGATCAGAAATAATAGTAGAAGTCCATTTTTAGAAATGATGGAAAAAGTCCATTTTTAATGGACTTTTTCCATCATTTCTGAGCCTCAGAACTTTATCAGTGATAAATTTGGACCCTCCTCTATGGACTTAAAGGACTTGTAGCTCTGAAAATATTCCTAGACATCTCTAGGTAGGAGGCTACCTAGAGATGTTTTTTTGTCATTTTGGACAAGAACTAAATGATTTCGGACAAATTTGGAGTCATTTTTTGGGAAGTTTTTGTCATGTTGGACAAATTTTTTAGTAATTTTGGACAAATCTGGACAAAGGTTTTGGGTCATTTTGGACAAATCTGGTTGAGGGAAAACTTTAAATTATTTTCTAATCTGTACATTTTCTTGAAGACTCCTCTTCATTTGAGTCATTTTAGAGAAGTTTTTGATCATTTTGGACAATTTTTTTTTGATTTTAGAGATGCTTTTTGTCATTTTGGACAAGAATTGAATCAATTTTGAGAAGTTTTTGTCATGATAGACAATTTTGAGTAATTTTGGACAAATCTGGACAAAAGTTTAGTCAGCTTGGACAGGTTTTGGGTCATTTTGGACAAATCTTGAGTCACTTTGGAGAAGTTTTAGTCTTTACAAACAGTGCATTGTGGGTAAACTTTCCAGGCTCATATCAGCATGTATGATAGGTGGTTGGTCAGAACAAGATGAAGAAACTTTTGTCCAAATTTGTCCAGAATCACTCAAAATTTGTCTAACATGATGAAAAAATGTCTCACAAATGACTCCAAATTTGTCCAAAATCATTCAGTTCTTGTCCAAAATGACAAAAAAAAAAACCATCTCTAAAATGACTAAAAATAGAGATAAACTCGCAAAATCTAATGATTCCCTTCGAGCAGGTGCTAAACTGCAGCCTTATATTGCAGCGAGCAGGTCATTAAAGTTGCACAACAGGTGTTCAGGTGTGATTACTGTGGGAAAACAAATTTGGCAAGAGACCAAAAGGTGACAGAAAGCTTGTTGAAATCTCCAAATGTAGATCCATGTTCTTTCTATCAACACAACAAAGTTTTCAGAGACCTTCAGGTTCTGTCTCGTTTTGTCGGTGAATTCGTTCAAATTGTTCGTACCTGTCTGATGGCCGTCTCTCCGATCTTGTCCGAGTGTTTGCGGATGCTCTCCAGGAAGTCTCTGAGCTGCGCCATGGCCGTGTCCCGGATCTGAATCCTCAGCTTGGGGATGTTCTCTGCCATGATGGAGCAGAACCGGTACTGACCGGCCCGGGGAAGACACGTCTGCTCCAGCTGCTCCAGAGTGCATAGGGCAGGGTAGTACCTGCAGGAAAACACAACACGGGTTTATTCATTTAATCATTCAGACGCATTTTAGACTTCTGACCAACCACCCATAACACATGCTGATATGAGCCTTCAAAGTTTACCCAAAAAAAGCAAAAACTTCTCCAAAGTGACTCAAGATTTGTCCAAAATGACCCAAAACCTGTCCAAGCTGATTAACTTTGGTCCAGATTTGTCCAAAATCACTCAAAATTTGTCTAACATGACAAAAACATCTCTAAAATGACTCAAGTGAAGAGGAGTCTTCAAGAAAAAGTACATATTGGAGAATTTTCAGTTTTCTCTCATCCAAATTTGTCCAAAATGAGAAAATTCTTGTTTAAAAAGACTAAAACTTCTCCAAAGCGACTCAAAATGATCAGAAACCTGTCCAAACTGACTAAACTTTTGCCCAGATTTGTCCAAAAAATTACTCAAAATTTGTCCCACATGACAAAAACATTTCAAAAATCACAAAAAAAAATGTCCAAAATGACTAAAAATGTGTTCAGAATGATCATAAATTTCTCTGAAATGACTCAAGTAAAGAGGAGTCTTCAAGAAAATGTACATATTGGAAAAAATATTTTAAGTTTTCCCTCAACCAAATTTGTCTAAAATGACCCAATTCTTGTGTAAAAACACAAAAATTTCTCTAAAGTGATTCAGAAATTGAAGGGTGGAGCTAAATCTGGAGTTTCTGCAGCTCCTGTAGCTTCGTAGAACTGAATCAGTGAGTTTCTGGTTACAGGAGGAGATGATAACTAAACTAACAGACACACTGTCATAAACCGGCCGTCAGAAACACACAAAGATAAACACACCTAGAAGCACACAAAGAAATAAACGTTTGGCTTCACAACACTTCCCTCAGACTGACCTCTGGCTGCTCTCTGCGATTCCAGCAGAAATAGAAAAACACACAAACAAACGACTAATTTATGACCAACCAGACTCCCTGCAGGTCAGACTGAGGGCAGTTAGAAGCTGCACAGTGCTGTGGCTCCACCTGGTGGACGGGAGGTGAACTACTACTGGAACTGCCTCAGTAACCACATATTTCATCTAAAAAAAAAAAGCTGATTTTTAATAGAAGTTCAGACCCATCATGTCTGATTGGCTTCAAACTTTTTCATCACAAAATACAGAAATTTAAAATTGTGTCTTTTAAGGTTTATATTTAATGATCAAATGCTTTATACAACAAAACATTTGTTAAAGCAGCCCCTCGATACACTTTCAGGTTTTTTCGAACACTGAAATTTAAGTAGTGCCTCATTTTTGTCCTTTTGTTGTCTTGTTTCTGTTATTTTCTGTTGTTTTGGTCTTTTTGTTTCTCATTTTTGTCAGTGTCTCATTTTTCTCATTTTATGTCTCGTTTTTGTCATTTTGTGTCTCATTTTTGTCATTTTATGTCTTGTTTTTGTCATTGTCTCATTTCTCTCATTTTATGTCTTGTATTGTGTCTCATTTGTTCATTTTGTGTCATGTCTTCTTTTTGCTGTTTTGTCAGATTATGGAAAACAAACATTTAAGGATCATTTCCCCCACAGAAAACATGACATAAAAAGAGAAGATTTTCAGACTATCTTCAGGTCAGTGGGTATAAACTCTCACCTTTTAGCTTTCATCTGCTCCTGCAGTCTGCTGTACATCTCCAGGACTGAAGGGAAGAAGATAATCAGAAATTAGTTTCAGAACAAGATGAGTGTTGGAATGAAAGGTTTGGAGGAGAGCGGCTGATCCAAATCACAGAAATAAAACTGTGTCCCATCATAGATCATAAACTGAGGCTCCTGCAGCCTGAAATTAGACAGATTCAACTTTTTAATATCTTTTAAAAGTCTCTCAGAGTTAAAAAAAAAAAAAAAAAAATCAACTTTGCAGTAACTGAAACTGAAGAAAGAAAGAACTACATTAATGACTCTGGAGCAATTTCGCCCAAATATGTACCAAATAATTTTTGGGTGAAAAAGATAAATGATCTATTTAAATGCTTTCTAAAGTGGAAAAACAACAAAAAAACAGCATAAAAACCTTAAATCATCAGTAAAAAAGCACAATCAGCTGGAAACCATCCTTTCAAATAGCTATTCAAGTGAATTCATCAACTCTTTAAACTGCAAGGCAGTTCTGGACAGCTTTTGAGTCATTTTATACAGTTTTTGAGTCATTTTATACAGTTTTTGAGCCATTTTTTAGGCTTTTTTGTTTTAAACTAGAAATGTTAACATTTGTTGGTTTCAGCTCCTAAAAAGTGAAGATTTTATTCTGCTCTTTCTGCTCCTACATGACAGTAAACTGAATGTTTTTGAAGTCTAGACTTTTGTTCAAACAAAACAAGACCAAATATGTCACTTTAAGATCTGTGAATATTAAAAAAAAATCTGACAGTTTTGACTTTTTAAGGACAGATAAAGTGTCTAAACTCTGAAAATACACTAAATTAAAAGAGACAACTATAATATTTGTTGCTGCACCTCACATTTCTGACTATATTTATTCGAGCTGCAATGATTAGTCCAGTGACAGAAACATCATACTCAACTAATCCTATCTTCAAATAATCCTTTCAGTCTTTTTTATTATTATTTTTACTTAAATTAACATTTGTTGGTTAAAGCTTCTAAAAATTGAGGATTATTTTTGGCTTTCTTTGTCAACATGAGAGCAAACATTTGAGTTTTGGATAAAGTTTGGACAAAATAAAGATGAGCTGCAGCCTGTTTGTGTTTTCAGTGTACCTGGGAGGCAGTGGGTCAGTTTATCGATGGTGGTTGCGATGTTTCTCTGCTGCACTCGACACTGTTTCAGCTCCTCCATGGAGCTCATGAGCTGAAAGAGGAGATAAAAAACACACTGGAAAAAATGCCCTCTCAAAACAAGAAAAAAAAACTTATTTCAAGGAACTTCTACCTTGAAATAAGTGAAAAAATCTGCCAATAGAACAAGTGAAAAATGGTTTGGTAAGATTTCTTGAAATAAGATACGATATTTAGAATATTGAGATCTTAAAATTAGCTGGGAAAACTTATTTTAAGCTCTATTTTACCAGGATTGTCAAGCTTAGGTGACTTAAAATAAGCCAGATATGCTAAAAAAAAAAAAAAAAAAAAGCAGTTTTTCACTCAAAAATAGATTTTTGCTTTCATGTAACCTCCTAATTTGAGATGTTTTAACCCTCCTGTTGTCTTCATTTATGGGCACCAAAAAATATTGTTTCCTTGTCTGAAAAAAATCCAAAAATTCAGCAAAAAAATTCCCCAAATTTCTGAAAATTTGCAAAACCTTCAGGAAGAAAATTCCAATAATTCCTTAAAAGTTTCCCTTAAAAGTTTTATTTTTTAAAAAATTTGGCAAGAAAATTCTTATAAATATTTTCAAAAAATGAGTAAAAATCTTCGAAAAAAATCCTAAAAATATCTAAAGTGATTCCATATATATCAGTAAAACTTTTAATATTTTCTTAAGAACGTTCAAATAAAAATCAACCAAAATCCAGTGGATTTTGGTTGATTTTTATGTGAATGTTCTTAAAGAAACATTTTTAACATTTATTTTTTTTTACCAAAAATGTTCAAAGATTTTCCAAAAATGTTGAAAATGTGGACATCAGAAGTTTCACAGTGAAAATATTTTTTTCCCACATTTTCTAACTTTAAAACGGGTCAATTTTGACCCACAGGACGACACGAGGGTTAAACTTAATTTGAATTTTCTTCTAAAATCCAACTCAAAGCAAGATAATTTCAAGACTGTTGGACTTAACAAGATATTTAAGATGCATTGTCTTAAAACAAGTCCCTCCATCTGCTGAAATATCTCTTGTTAAGTGAGTTTATCTTAAATCAAGTGGGATGAGACATTTGGACTAAAAATAAGACAAACAGACTTGGTGAGATTTTGAGATTTTGCAGCGCACAAATATCAGTGGAGAAGTTTCCAGAAACACCAGTTGACTTACATCTTTGCCGTCATCCTGAAGACGTCTGTTGGTCTCAGTCACCTGATTCTGGAAGAAAAAGGAACAGAAACCTCAAGAAATGTTCTTTTCTAGTGTAATTCTTGATGTTTTACTTTAGTTTGTATTTTTTAAGTCTACTTGTACCTTAAATCGAAGCAGACTAAAGGAAATGATTAAGAGCTGTCCTCTCTAGTCGATGTTTACCTTCAGAATGTGTAGAAAATCTTTTTAAATCTCCTTTTCATCGCTGCCTCTGATCAGTTTCCTTCCTCACCTTCAGTTTCTGAGCCTCTCCTCGGACCTTGAGCAGCTCGGTGATGGAGTCCACGAAGCCCTGGAAGTGGTGGTTACACATCTTCTCGATCTCCCGGTCGTGGTTCCTGATCCGGGCGTCCAGCTTCTCCATGAACAGCCCATGTTCCTGACCGTCGTACACCGACCTGGAGGAGGAAAGGGTAAAAGACAGGACTTAATTTTTAATTTCACCCCTTGAAACGGGACTTTTTACCGACAATGTTCCCTCTTGTGTATCTATAAACAAGACATGAAACAACAGAAACAGGCAGAAAACAGCAAAACAAAGACAAAAAATTACTAAAATGAGACACAAAACGAGACAAAAAACTAAGAGAAGCGAGACAATAATGTCCATGAAACATGTCCAAGTTGACGCAAAAATTGCATAAAATGGTACAAAGTTTGTCCGCAGAGGAAAAATGGAGATATTCTGATTGAAAATGACTCAAAACCTGTCCAAAATTACACAAACTACCCAACAAAATGCTACAAAACTATCAAAATGAAAAAAATGTTTGAAAAAAGTCATCAAAATTACTCAAAATGTGTCTTAGATGACTTAAACTTCTCAAAAATTATTTTTAAAATGTCTGAAATGAGTCATAATTTGTCCAAAATAACACAAATATTCTGAAATTATTTTAAAAATTGGGGCTGCACAGTGGCGTAGTGGTTAGCACTTTCGCCTTGCAGCTAGAAGATCCCTGGTTCGCGTCCCGGCTTTCCCGGGATCTTTCTGCATGGAGTTTGCATGTTCTCCCTGTGCATGCGTGGGTTTTCTCCGGGTACTCCGGCTTCCTCCCACAGTCCAAAAATATGCTGAGGTTAATTGATCATTCTAAATTGCCCGTAGGTGTGAATGTGTGAGTGATTGTTTGTCTCTGTATGTAGCCCTGCGACAGACTGGTGACCTGTCTAGGGTGTCCCCTGCCTTCACCTGAGTCAGCTGGGATAGACTCCAGCCCCCCCATGACCCTAGTGAGGATTAAGCGGTGTATAGATAATGGATGGATGGATGGATTTTAAAAATTGTCCAAAAATCACTCAAAACTTGTCCAAAATTGCCGTAAATTTGTCTAAAATGTTTGAAGTTCCTAAAATTACTCTAAATCAGTCTCAGGGGACTTAAACTTCTCAAAAGTTATCATAAGAGGAAAGTCCAACCGACTGGACCAATAAAATAAATGCAGCATGGCTCAGAAACAGACAACTGTTTATTTCAATGAAACATTCAGAAATCAAGTGTTTTGTACGTATGCTGGTTGTTTTTAGCACACAGAGGGTATTGTCACTGTTACTGTCCCTCACAATTTCATTGCAACAACTGCGCTTAAAACACTGCAACTTAAATCGCAATTTTTTAGAAAAGCTGTTACGAATTCAGGCATTTTATAGCCGCAAAGATCTGGAAAAACGGCCCCAAAATCCTGGAGGGATTTTAGTTTTTGTATTATCTGTGTCGTCTAATTGTGGATGTAACGAGGAACTGGATACCAGAATTAGAGAATTAATCGTGAATTAAGTTTAAAATGTGGACATCAGAGGTTTCACTGTGGAAATATATATATTTTTTCCACATTTTCAAACTTTAAAACGGGTCAATTTGAAATTCAAAAATCCAAAAATTCAGCAAAAATATCCTCAAATTTCTGAAAATTTGCAAAACCTTCAGGAAGAAAATTCCAATAATTCCTTAAAAGTTTCCCTTAAAAGTTTTATTTAAAAAAAAAAAAAAAAAAAAAAAAATCCCCCAAATGTGGCAAGAAAATTCTTGTAAATATTTTCAAAAAAAGTAAAAATCTTCCAAAAAAAAAAATCCTAAAAATATCTAAAGTGACTCCATATATATAAGTAAAACTTCTGATATTTTCCTTAAGGACATTCACATAAAAATCAACCAAAATCCAGTGAAATTTGAGACGAGGGTTAATAGATGTTTGAGCAGAAGGACCCTGATGACCTCAGATGAAAAACCCACAGTTCATCCTGTGTTGTTTCCCTTTATAAAAGAGCCACACAAACACACACTGACAGACCAACAAACACTAACACACACACACCTGTGCATGCTGAGGACCCCCTCCCTTCCTCCTGCTGACCAGGAAATGCCCGACTTGTACAATAGAGCAGGTCTGACGCCACCACTGCTTTCTTTAGACACACAAACACACGGCAAGGAGCTAAAAACAAACTAAAAACAACAAATCCCTTACAGCTAGTAGTCCTAACCACATGTAACTGTAAAACCACAACATATGATAAAATAACGACTATAAATATAATCTAATATTAAACGCAGTCTCATAGAGATGTGGTGTGACGTCGTGGTGGTTAAAAGTCGACCACTGTTACTCCTTGATTGTCCTGTGAAGCCTCCAAACAATAGCTGGTTTCCTGTGGATCAGTGAGAACACGCTAAGATTAGCATGTTAGCTGTGTTCATGTTCTAACCCTCAGAGGCTGCTGGAGTCTGACACCAACTCACTCTTATCTCCACTCCTCTGTACATGTCAAAAAACACAGCAGAGCTTCTAAAACTGGGAGCTGAGAGGTCATTAAAGGGGTTAAGAAATACGCTGATGCTTATTCTTGTGGTCATTTTGTGCCTTTTTCTGTCTGTTTTCAGTCAGTTTGTGATCATCAATTGTGATAATCGTCATTTTGTGTCTGTATATGATAATTTTGTCTTACAGTTATTGTGTGTAAAATACAGGATTTTTCACGTTTACAGATAAAATGCACAATTTCAACATCTTTAGCTTCTAAAACAGCTGCAGTGGATAGACAAAGTCAGCAACTGCAGGTTTTTGTGATGAAAAGTAAATGTTATCATGTTTCTGCCTTCACTGTGAAATTGCAACCTCAAAAACAAAAAGAATTGTGACATTTTGTCATTGCATTGTTACCTATTGTCCTTTCATTGTGATTTTTTGTCATTTTATTGTGGCAGATTGTCTTTTATTGTGACTTTTGTCATTTTATTGTGACATATTGTCTTTTATTGACTTTTTGTCATTTTATTGTGACTTTTTCTCCTTTTATTGTGACTTTTTGTCAATTTATTATTATTGATTGTCCAATGTTTCACTTCTGTTTGGTTTTTTTTGGTTTTTTTTTTTACCTGTCTAGGGACTGCGGATGTAAATTAGCATTGCTGCTATAATCCAGCATATTTACATCTATCTCTGTCTAAACAGACATTCGTTAATGTGCACTGTCCCGGTCAAATAAATAAAGAAATAACATATTTGTATGAAAGGAAGCGTTTGGAGAAGAGTCTCAGTCAGAAACTGAATTCAAATATTACATTTTCCCCTTTATATCATGCTAAAGGCAACTCTGAATGAATGAATCGCTGCATTTATGAACCTCCGTCTAACAATAATGCAGCCGCCACTCATCCAACGTCCCGCCCACAGCTCTATCTCATTGGTTAAGCGCCACAACTAACAGCCAATCAGCACTGGAGGAAAAATGTGGACAAGTTCTCTTCTAATTAAACATGAAAAACGTTAATCAACAAAAGCATTTCAGCGAGAGTTAGTGGCAAAGTTTGTGTCATTCTAGATTTTAGCACCATTATTTTAGTTTTTACTGCAAATACAAACAAAATCAGCTCTGAATATCAGTTATGGGTCTCCTTAAATACTAATTATCAGCCTATCTTTAGCTGCCATGAGTACAAATAACCAGACAGTCACACAGAAAACGGTGGTTTTGGTCTAAATAAATTAATTCTGTGGACTTTCTCCTTTATTAAACATAACACAGGATCTTTCCCAACACTGTAAAAACTCAAATAACACTGCAGTGACAGACAGTGAACAAGGTTCCCCTAATGTTAGCAGAAACTACATCACGTTCCAGTTCCAGCTGGACTAGTTACCTACCTCCTAGTTTCTAGGAGGATTTTACAGCTTTAGCAGGGAGGAGACACGGTTTCTGGACAGATTTAGGAAAGAAGAAGCTCAGGAAGGCTGCTCTCAGTTATGACATCATCATAAACAGCTGTGAGTGAGTGAGTGTGTGTGTGTGTGTGTGTGTGTGTGTGTGTGTGTGTGTGTGTGTGTGTGTGTGTGTGTGTGTGTGTGTGTGAGTTACTCCCTCTGTTCTCCCATCAGTTCAACCCTTCAGACAGTTTCTCAGACCAACTAAATATTTAAAGAGACAGAGTTTAACTCAGAATAATAGAATATAATTTTACTGGGTAATTCCATCTGTCTGTTTTGTGAGCATTTTAGCCCACAAAACAGTCTGAAAATGACTAAAAAAGAAACAAAATTAGCACAAACACACTCAAAATAATCACAAAGACACAACATGACCACTAAAACGCACAAAATGACAAAAAAAATGACCACAGAAAAACAGAAAATGACTCAATGAGACACATAATTATCATATAAAGACACAAAATGAGAGACACACAAAATAACTACAAAAAATTGCAAAATCACCACAAATACACCTAAAACTATCACAAACAGGCTGAAAATGGCCACAAAAAGGCGCAAAATGACCACACAAAGACCTAAAATTATTAACTGCTCATTAGAAAGTGGTTGTTATTAAATTCAGACAGTTATTTAGTTGACATTTTAGTGATATCCAGTCAATTTTTATGAATAACTGATTGTTTCCATAATAAGTAATTCTGGAATTTGTAAAGACATGATCATAATGAACATAAAAAAAAACTTTTTTTAACTTCTACTTTCAGTAAATACATGCCAGATATATCCCATGGACTTGAAAAGTCCTTCAATTATCAATTAACCCGGACAAGTTTCATGTTGTTCTGGACTAATTTTCCATAATTATGGATCATTTTCAAGTCATTATGGACATTTTCAACAAGTTTTATGTCAGCTTGGATCCTTTCTTATTATTCTGGATCATTTTGTGTCTGTGGGATAATTTTCTAGTTATTTAGACAAATTTCATGTCATTCTAGACTCATTTTCTGTATTTCTGGACAATTTTCAAGTTAATTTGGACCAGTTTTGAGTCATTTTTAACAGGTTTTATGTCAGTTTGGATCTTTTCTTGTCATTTTGGATCATTTTTGTGTCTTTAGGATAATTTTCGAGTCATTTAGGACAAATTTTCTGTAATTATAGATCATTTTCAAGTTATTTTGGGCCAGTTTTGAGTCATTTTCAACAAATTTTATGTCAGTTTGGATCTTTTCTCATCATTTATATCCGTGGTTTAAGTGTCTGAGCAGCTCCAGCTTTAAATAAAGCTTCCATCCAGCAGCAGAAAGCACAGAGTGAGCAGAGTTCTCTGTCATTAATGGTTAAATCCGTCTGTTAAACCGGGTGGAGTTCAGTGCAGACACGCTGGAGCTGGTTTTAAAGTCACCGACCCGACCGGCCCTCGTTTCAGACGTGTGACGGAGACGACTGATTAGATTAGCCGACAGGACGGAGAGGGAAACTCAGAGAGCTCAGATTTAGAAAGAGCCGAGACACATTCAGCTGTTACTGAAGCAACAAACAATCAGAATAAACAACCAACACAGGCTGAAAAACCGCTGCAAGATCTGGATAAAAAACACTAGATGGTCAGAAATCAGTTGAAGACAAACAGAAAGGGTTCAACCAGTGCTGACATGACTTGAAGATGTTTCATCCTGATAGTTTCAGGTTTTCTCACCCTGTTCTTACCAGAGAGGCTGTAATTCTCATAGCTGGAAAGAATAAACAAATATAACATCAACCAAATCTGATCAAAGTTCCTCCCTGACCTCCTCAGAATCAGCTGATCACTTTATATTGACTGAAGCCATGCTGAGTTTTACCTTCAGACTATGAATATTTTCAGAGTTAAAATCGCTTCAGTAGAGAGGAAATGAACAAAGAACTGCTTTATTGTTCAGACTGAGACACCTGGATGGATGTAAAACTGCTGTCAGTTTTTACCAGAACTCAGGTGTGTTTCTCCTCCTAAATGTCATGGTTCTATCTGCTGGATTGATGAAGTTCTGAGGATCAGAAATGATGGAAAAAGTCCATTAAAAAGTGATAAATCTGGACCCTCCTCTATGGACTTCAAGGACCTGGAACTCTGGAAATATTCACAGTACGAAGATAAAACTTTGCTCCATTAAATAAACTAAAGTTATTGCAGATTTTTTTTAAAAACTGCCAATTCTAAGAGGAACTTTTTTCACGTTTTATTAATATTTTTTAGGAAGGAAACACCAGCTGAGCAATGAGAAATGGATCAGATGAGTGATTAAACACTAAATGTTTGGACTCAGGTGGGAATTGTTTCTGCAGTTTTAGTAACTTTCAGGTCGGAGTTTGCAGCTCTGAGCATCACTGATTACCCAGTTATCTCTGTTACATTACCGGCATGTTTAATTTAATATAACACATGACTGTAGTTTAGTTGGAGCATTCTGTTGTAAAAGCACCTTAAAATGCTGCATCTGTGAGTACATCACATGTTCTAATTTAGTTTTTAAAGGCAGACAACATGATGCAAACTGGAATGAAAGGATTTAAAATGATGGAAGGAACTGACTCACGGAGAATAAATGTGCCAACACCTCTTTAACCAGCCAGTTAAAATGTCTGAAAGGCGTCTAAACTTTATCTGAAGCACCGATAAATATCAAGTTCACACATTTTAATACACAAAACCAGTAAAACAGTGTTTAACGCGTCCATGTAGAGCATCACAGCAGAGCTCCTGGATTTAAATGAACAGTTTTAACCTGAACCATGATCAGTTATTCTGCTGTCAGGGAGGGATTCTGCAGCAGGCCTCGACCTGTACACTCCTGAAAACACACCCAGTAACACATATTAACACACACCAACACACTCCTACTGCTGGAAACACACAACTACATGCTAACAAACCACAATCTAACTTTGTCTCAGAATTAACTGTAAAACCTCACACTTTAAACTGTAATATTCCAGCAGCTGGACACAAAAACTGCTGTAAACTAACAGAAATGAGCAAGTGAAGAAGTTTAACTCAAAGTTACTGAAATTATAAACATAATCTCTGTAGAGTCTGATGAAAGACAGCAGAATGTCTCTCACTACCATGTATGAGATTCATAGAAACATCCTTTAAGGTTCTGTTGATGGATTTGTTCTTTCTATAAAAGGGTATCTGTGCTGTATGTTGACATCTCCTGAATTTGAACCAAAAATGCTTCAAGCTTTGATGTAATTTTGGCAACGCAGCATCAATAACTCTCAGGCAGGAAAGAGGCAGAACAAGGGTACAAAGAAAACAAAAACCTCAACAAGATAACTAATCTTCAACATCATCCCACCTCAGAATCAGATGGTTCTTTATCTATAGGAACTTTATTTAATGATCAGAGTTCTAACTTCATATTTCCAGAGTTCCAGGTCCTTGAAGTCCATAGAGGTGGGTCCAGATTTATCACTTTTTAATGGACTTTTTCCATCATTTCTGAGCCTCAGAACTTCATCACTCCACCAGATAGAACCATGACATTTAGGAGGAGAAACACATCTGAGGTCTGATAAAAACTGACACCAGATCAGTTTCACATCCATCCAGGTGTCACAGTCTAAAGAATAAATCTGTTTTCTGAAGAAGTCCATTAAAAAGTGGGACATCTGGACCCACCTCTATGTAGTGAATGTAAAGCTGCCAAAATGACTCCAAAATTAAACAGGATTATTTCAAAAATTATCCAAAATAACTCCGAAATTGACGAAGACTAGTGAAAAATCGTCCAAACTGACTCAAAAATGATCCAGAACAATTTGAAGTTTGTCTAAAATGATTTTAAACTTGTTCAAAAAGACTCCGACATCAATAAAATGACTCAAAACTGTAGAAAAATAGTTAAAATTTGTCCAAAATGGGTTAAAATTGTTCATATTGACCCAAAACTGTCAAAATTCTGTTTAAAAATGATGCAAAAAAAATGTCCAAATGACCTCAAAATACCAAGATTTAGACTGTGATCCCTGGAGTGGATGTAAAACTGATGTGTTTGCAGCTTTTAACAGAACCCAAATGTGTTTTTCAGTCCTGAACATATCCACAGTTTCAAGGTAAAACTTTGCATGGCTTCAATAAATATACAAAAGTTACTATTTTTATCATTTTCATTGGAGTAAAACTCACCTCCTGATAAAGTCACTAATAACCTGCTGCTGTCCTTCATTAAAAAAAAAAATAAAAGATTTCCAGAACAGGAAAAGCCATTTGATGACTAGACAGTGACTAACCGGCTACTAATTCATAGTGAACTAGTTGGTTTGCGTTTTATTTTTCTCTATTCTTGACAGTTTTTAGCTCCACAAACATTTTTAGATCTGTTAAAATATTAAAAAGTCTATTCTGGTTGTTTTAAATAGCTCTAAACTGTCTCTCATCTAAATATGTAGACGCCAAAAGATGCATCCTTCATCGTCTTTTATATCTTCTCTTCTAAACCTCTGTTTTCTGACATCCTTCTGGGCTAAATATAGACGGCGATGCCGCTGACAGCTCCAAACTTAGACGCTGCTGCTGGATTTTAAGTGTGCCGACCAGGCCGAGTGGAAACACTGAGACGCTGGAAGAGACGAAACATCAGACAGAAAAATAACGTCCTGCTGACAAACGCTCAGAGGACGACCATGTGGCAGCCAGAGGCGTCGCACAACGCTGTCGAGTCGCATCATGTGGAGAAAACAGACCCCTTTTAACCTCCCATCAGGGAAAGTAATGGTCCTGAATGAGAGGTTTAAACACCTCTGATGAGCTGTGGACGGCCCAGTTCCTCTTCATTCACATTTCCTCTTTAAACAATCAGTGCAAAGATCACCAAGAACACCACTTCTGCATACAAAAAGGCCTTTTCTGACTGAGATAACAAACATTTTGTTTGTTTTTGCAAATCCAGCAGCAAGAAGGCTAGAAAAAACACAAACACTAAACAACGGCATATATCTGCAGAATAATTACAGTTTTTGCTGATTTACATACAATAAAACTGTGATATATTATAGTCAAATGTTGTGACAGAATAAATTACTATTTGTAAAAAAGAAATCGTGAACATTTACAGTTTTTGCCCGTTTTTATACCATTTTGTACTATTTAACACATTTTTTCTGTGGTCTTCCTAGACATTATTGGCAATTTAACAAAGCCAGAAAATCTGTAAATTGACAGTTTAATACATTATTTAATATAATTTTTATTTAAATTGAAAGCAAAAATCTGTATGTAAATAATGATATTCATTATAGTTATATTAACATTATATTTATGTTGTTTTATTATTGTTATTTTTATTACCACAATTATTTTTTGATTATTATTTCTATGAACAATATGTTCTTTTTGGGGAAAAAATGATGTCCATACATGTTTTCGCCAGGTCCTAAGAGGTTAGGTTATTTACAGTTTTGTTCTTGGTTTTACTGTTAACATGCCAATTATTAGATTTGTGTGTAATTTTACTTTATACTATCTGCAATTTAACAAAACTGGGTGGGAAAAAGCTGTAAAATAACAGCAAATTGGTTAATATATATATATAAACACACTTTATTATCACAATTATTATATATTAGACATATTGTTTTAACACATAAACATTAAAGATCCAAACGACATGCATGATCTCATGTAAATTTAAGGCCAGAAAATGTATTATATTTAAGGAAAACTACTGTACTTTCCTGAGATAACCATCTGCCATTATTTACCAGTATTTTCTGTTGTTCCAGCTGCCAGAATAACACAGATTTTTAACAGTTTGTTGTTTTTCCAGTGTACATAACTTGTGTTGAGGTCCAAATGCAGCATCTAGAACACATCCAGCCCTCTGATGGGATGTAGAAGCACAAATAACGACATGAACACCCAGCCTGAACGCTGTCAGGCATCCAAAAAGACTGATAAACACGAAGAAACGCCTCTTATGTACTGAAGGCTGGGGCAGTGCACTTGACACTCCTAAACTGTCTCTTAGCTGCTGCTGCTAACCAGCCAACACGTTAAAATGTCCACATTTACTGATTTAAAAAAAAAAAAAACACCTAAAAGTCCCACAATCACCGGAGCCACCTGGCAGCCTGGCAGGGCTCGACTAGCAGAGAGCTAACACACCTGTGAGCAGAATCCCAATTAGTTAGCTCAGTTAGCTCATGTTAGTTCAAGTCGCTCAACCGCCTGCGAACAAGTTGCCAAAGTTTAGCCACAATGAAAAGAGGACAGAGCGGGGAGAGAGATGAGGGAGGTCGGTCCGGACAACCAGGTGTGTGTGTCCGTCCAGGTAAACACACCTGGCTGAGCCCGCCTCGGTAATTAGCTAGCTTTAATGTTTGCTAAAGTTAGCCGCCTAGCTGTCCGATAATGGACGCACGACCGTAAAGTTTTGAGGAGTCGCTGAACCGGCGCTAGTGGCTGCTAGCCGAGCTGCCTCAGCGGGGCGACGCCGGCGGAGCAGCCGCCTCCGCCGGGCTAACCGGGACGAGCCGCCCAGGGTCTCACTTACCGGAGAGTCGGTCCGATGCAGTTGGTGTCCGTGCTCTCTATCTCCCGCAGGATTCGCTCGTGTTCGGCGGCTGTCTCCACACTCGCCATCCTGCATGCTGTGGTGCGGACGGAGACGAGCTGAGTCGAGCGGAGCCGGGCGGACTGACCGACCGGGATCCGTGCGTCACACCGGAGGATCCGGAGGGTGGGTTCGATGCTTCCACGGAGCAGCCCGACCGAGCGGAGTCTCCACGCCTGTGGAAGGTGGACAGCGGTGTGAGGAGGACTGTGCGGTGTTGGTTCAGGGAATCACAGATTGAGTTACACCGATGAACACAGCAGTTTAGTTCTACAGATATATATTTAATATTTATCAGTAAATATAGACTATTTACCTGCTCTGTGTCCTATTTAAAACAGTCCAGACAGCTGAAAAAGCTTCAAAGAACCAGTTAAACTCTTAAAATTCAGTTTTCAGCTCCAACACAAAACCTGAAAAGTTATTAAAAAATTAAGAACCTGTACCTCACTTATTTTAAACAACACCACATTTTGAATATAATATGTGCACAGGAACTACGCCTAAGTTAACAGATTTAGAGGATTATTAAATTATACAGTACTACAACTTTTTTTATTATAAAACCAAATGTAAAATCTTTCCTCATGAGTCATTTAGTAGCATTTAATTTTGAATTTTTGGGCCCAGGGCAAACGTTTTAACTGTACTACAGCTTTATTATTAATAATAATAATAGAATTCCTGACCTAAATCACCAATCAGCTGCGATGATTAGCCTATGTAACAAGAAATTCAAACTAACTAGCTAATGCTATAGCAAGCTAAAACCGCATAACGGTTTTATCCATAGACTGTCCATGGTTTTATCTTAACATGAAGTCAGCTAGTTAGCTAGTGTTTCAACAGGCTAATATAGCAAAACGTTATTAGCTAAATTAAAAGTTTGCTAGGTAGCTAGCGTTACAGCAAGCTAGTATAGCAAAACTTTATTAGCTTAATTAAAATGTTGCTAGGTAGCTCACCAGCTACTGTTACAGCGAGTCAATATAACAAAACATTATTAGCTTAATTTAGTCAGCTAGTTAGCTAGTGTTACAGCAAGCTAATATAGCATCATGTTTGACTTAACATAAAGTGAACTCACTAGCTAGCTATTGGTACAGCAAGTTAATACAGGAAAACGTTATTAACCTAACTTAAAGTCAGTTAGTTAGCTAATGCTGCAGCAAGCTAATATAGTCTAATGTTATTAACTTAAAATCGGCTAGTTAGCTGGTGTTATATAGCAAGCTAATATGGCATAATCTTATTAACAAAAAGTTTACTTGGTAGCTCAGTAGCTACTGTTACAGCATGTCAGTATTAGCTTAACATAAGGTCAGCTAGTTAGCTAGTGCTATGGCAAGCTAATATAGCATAATGCTATTAACTTAAGGCAGAGTTCGCTAGCTAGCTCAGTAGCTACTGTTACAGCAAGTTAATACAGCAAAAACCTTAATAGCTTAACTTAGAATCAGCTAGTTAGCTAGTGTTACAGAAAGCTAATACAGTGTAATGGTATTAACAAAAAGTTCGCTAGGTAGCTCAGTAGCTCCTATTACAGCAAGTTAATACAGCAAAACGTCATTAGCTTAACATCAGGTCAGCTAGTTGGCTAGTGTTACGGCAACCTAATATAGCATAATGCTACTAACTTCAGGTAGGATTCGCTAGGAAGCTCAGTAGCTACTGTTACAGCAAGTAAATACAGGAAAACGTTACTAGCTTAAGGTCAGCTAGTTAGCTAGGGAACTAGTGTTACAGCTAGCTACGGTAGCAAAATGTTATCTAAACAGGGAGTCAGCTAGTTAGCTTGGCAACTAATGGCCCAGTAAGCTAATAAAGCAGGACGTTGTTAGCTTATCACTAATTCTGCTAGGTAGCTCAGTAGCTACTGCTACAGCAAGTTAAGACAGCAAAATATAATTAGCTTAACACAAGTCAGCAAGTTAGCTGTGTAGAGGTACAACAAGCTAATATAGCAGAGAATTGTGTATTTTTTCACAGCTAAGAAATTCTCTGCTTTGATTAAAGCACACATCTGACCTGAAAAGTAATTTTCACTGTTCAATATCTCCAGAAATAAACTCCCACAGTCATTAAATGTGATGAGGACACAGACAGGACAGTTTCTAACAGATCTAAATAATTGAAGGGCTCCAGTAGAGTATTTTTACAGAAATATCAACGAAATACAAGTTAATTTAAAACTCTGTTTTTATCTTGGGAGATTTGTTTTTATCATTTTTAAAAAACAGTTATTATCACTGTAGGTGAGTCAACAACTGATAATAAAAATAATTAAATTTTTTATTGCTGCATGTGTAATGTTTACAAAAACTATCCTTTTTTATTTGCAGGAAGTGAACCATAAATTAACAGAAAACAATCTCATTTTGTTACAAGACAATGTCCAAGTGATAAGCTTCCAACACATTTTCTGCTATTCCATGAATTTACTGAACATTTGTATTTATTAATCACTATTAAACAGCTTCCTTTCATTTAAGCGTCCTGAGAGGCATCGGGGATCACTGAGAGAAATTCAGTGTTTATTTTAGTTTTATTTCAAACCTAACAATCTACAGCAGAGTGCTTCTAAACTCTCCAGAGAACCTGGTGAGCATCATTTTAAAGGTGTTTAAATAAAGTTAAACCTCTGCAGCCACACAGAAAGTAGAGTTTGTGTATCAGTGAACTCTGCTCCAGTTTGTTTGTTAAATCCAGCCCAGTTTCATCATTTTACCAGAAACAAAGTGGGAGCGACTGTCATTTACTTCACCTTTTAGCTTTTCAAAATAAGATCAACAGCTGGCTTCTGTTTTTTTTTTTTTGTTTTTTTTTTTTTTAACAAACATGTACGATGATGATCCATTTTATTGTGTTTTAAGGCTGTTATAAACTTGGAGGTTTAAAATAAAATCTGTTCAGGTATGAAGGCGTTAATATCTGCCATTCCTCAAACCCAAACACAACTAGACAGACTCTCAGCTTTACAGTCTGGTAAGATTTAGAGGTAAGAGCAATTGTCATTCAGCTCAGACTTTATGCATTTAAAGCTACAAACTCGAAACAGTTCAGAACCGAGCTAAAACCAGGATTTTACAATCACGGAGGAACGAACCATCTTTGTGGTGTTTGGAACTGAAGCATTGATCCATAAAACATTTGAGACTTTCAATTATTAGCTAATGAAAGGTGCAATATGGGACCTTTAATACAGTCCCTGACAAAAGTCTTGTCATTTCTCCAAGTTGTAGGAACAACAAATAACTTGACTTGTAGTTGATCAATTGAAATCAGAAATGGTTCATATGAAAGACAAAGCCCTCTAGATTATGTCTATTATCCCAAAATAAAGTGTGGATCATTCACTGAGTTTTAGGTCAGATTTTGCTTGAACAAAAGTCTTGTCAAATACAAAAATAATGTAGAAATTGCACTTTATTTTGAATACACAAATATGCTACAATAATATTAGAACATAAAGTCATGGTGCCTTGCAAAAAAGAATCAATATCGCATGCACTGCAAAAACTCCAAATCTTACCAAGTCTGTCTTATTTTTAATCAGAATGTCTCATCCCACTTGATTTAAGATAAATCCACTTAACAAGAGACATTTCAGCAGATGGAGGGACTTGTTTTAAGACAATGCATCTTAAATATCTTGTTAAGTCAAACAATCTTGAAATTATCTTGTTTTGAGTTGAATTTTACAAGAAAACTCAAAATAAGTTTAACCCTCGTGTCGTCCTGCAGGTCAAATTGACCTGTTTTAAAGTTAGAAAATGTGGGAAAAATAAATATTTTCACAGTAAAACTTTTGATGTCTACATTTTCAACATTTTTGGGAAATCTTTGAACATTTTTGGGGGGGAAAAAAATGTTTAAAATGTTTCTTAAGAACATTCACCAAAAAATCAACCAAAATCCAGCGAATTTCACAGGATTTTGGTTGATTTTTATGTGAATGCTCTTAAAGAACATATCAGAAGTTTTACTGATATATATGGAAACACTTTAGATATTTTTAGGATTTTTTTTGGAAGATTTTTACTCATTTTTTGAAAATATTTACAAGAATTTTCTTGCCAAATTTGGGGGATTTTTTTTTTTTTAGAAGTAAAACTTTTAAGGGAAACGTTTAAGGAATTGTTGGAATTTTCTTCCTGAAGGTTTTGCAAATTTTGAGAAATTTGGGGAATTTTTTGCTGAATTTTTGGATTTTTTTCAGACAAGGACACAGTATTTTTTGGTGCCGGTAAATGAAGACAACAAGGAGGGTTAAGTCACAATGTCTTTAAGCGACATAGACTTTTATCAGGGACTGTATAATACCATCATGTAGTATTTTACATCAGCTCCTGCACTTTTACAATTTTGCTGAAATAAGCAGTAAAAAGCCCCTTTAAACAAAGTACCACCTCACATGCTCTTATTTTGAAGGCTGGTTTGGCTCACTCTGGATGTTCTGTCTAAATGCAGCTGACTTCACACTGCTAGCTCAACCTGCTGTCGGAGAGGAAAAGGAGCAAGAAAAGTGAAAATGCAGGTAAATAATGAATTAAACAGACATTAGTGGTGATCAGTGAAGACATGCACTGAACAGGAAATTGGTCTGAATATTAGTTTGTGTTGCCATGGAGTCTAACTGGGACTTTAGTTGGCTTTGAGCTAGTAATGCTGTGCACAGGATCAGAGTCCATGCAGTGATCATGTAGCGGAAGGTTGTAATTACTGTGGTTTCAGCAACACTACAGATAAAATCCTACCATGCACGGGTTACTTTTTAAGATTTTCTCTTGCTTCCAAAATAACAGAAAATAGCATCAAAACTACACATTTAGGTGTTTATTTTATCACTCTTTGCATATCTGCAGCTGTAGATTGTAATTCTAACCACTGACTGTAGTTAGAAGACATCATTAATGGGTATTCGGGTCCGAGCACCAATGGTGAAAGGAACCTAATGTAAATGCATGGGTTTTCTTTTACTTTCTTCTTCGGACGAAAGAACTGCATTTTTGAGGCCCTAAAAATACTTGAAAACGGCACACAAATTGGCACACACATCAGGAGTGGCAAAAAAAAAACTTGATATTTGAAGGGAAACGCACACATATGTGGCAAAATGGCTCCATAGTTCCTCTTGTAATATAACGAAAATTCAGCCCCCAAACCATGTTTCACCTATAAATGTGCGACACATCTGCAACACATCAGGACGCACAAAAAAGCCTCTTGCACACATACCCAAAACCCAACAGGAAGTCGGCCATATTGAATTATGGTCCATATTTTGGATGATTTGGGGTAATTTTTGGACATTTTTTAAAATCTATGAGCACAAACAGGATAACTCCGACAGAGCTGAAACTTGGCCAGGATGTACACCAGGTATGGGTGATCAAAATTTATCAAAACGCTCCACAAAAGTCTGAGGGTGTGGAAATGGCAGCCGGCGGAATTTTGACATTTCACCATGAAACAGGAAGTGATGTATAAGTAGCCTGAACATGCTCCAATCTGCCTCAAGCTTTACATGTGTGATCAGAGTTATGATCAGAGTCCAATCCTCATCATATCCATATGCCAAAATATGGTCACAGTGATAGCGCCACCTGGTGGACAGTTTTGACAGTTTGCCATCAACAAGGCCATGGGCCGAAATACAGTCTCAGTCGCAGCGCCCTCATTTTATCAGAAAATCTCACATTTTTCAGACTTGTGTCATGGAAAAGTTATTTTTAATGAATCGGTTCATGTGTTTGTGTCTTAGATTTGAAAAACCTTATACCTCTGACATTGTATTATTTAAAAATTTTTTTTTAATATATATATATAAGTTTGTCCAAGAGAATACGAGACTGTCGTGTTTTTAAGTGTAAAAACTCCCTCTATCATTTAAAAAAGTAACATTCAAGAAGAAAAACACCTCATAGAAGTACTTTATTGCAGGTTTGAGTTCCTAGTTAGATCTGTCTGCCTCTTTCACAGCATCTTCTTTAACTGGAAGTAAATTTCCGTGGCTGTAAACAGCGAACTATCTGCAGATCAGCGCTACCATCAGGGATTTTTCTACATTCCTCAGTCGCCTCTTGACTGATAATGGAGCTGCTGCTGCCAACAATGAACCTGTTTTCTCATCAAGGTGTTAATGGAACAGAACGGAGAACAGAACAGAATGTCCTGATTTAGTGACACTCTTTACTGAAATCTGCAGTAACACAATCTGACCACTCAGGGGCAGCAGACACACTGACATTATCACTTTAAATAGATAAAAATTAAACAGTTTTTAACACTTTTATTGGATTTCTTTTTTAACAATTTGTTGTTACGTCACAGTTTTCCCTGTTTTAGTAAAATAGTATACATGAATTGAAGTTGCTTTTGTCCAAAATGATCAAAAACTTCTCTGAAATGACTCAAATGAAGAGGAGTCTTAAAGAAAATGTAGAAAATGTACATATTGGATATACAATGTAAGTATAAGTTTTCCCTCAGGCATATTTGTCTAAAATGACTGAAAAAAATGTCCAAAATGACCCAAAACTCATCTAAAATAACGTAGAGTAACTTAAAACTTGCCCAAAGTAATATAAAGTTGCCCAAAATAACCCAAAAAATTGTCCAAAATGACCCTAAACTTCTCTAAAATAACTTAAAGTAGCTCAGAACTCACCCAAAGTAATATAAATTGTCCAAAATGACTATAAACCTGTCTGAAATAACTTAACTTAAAACTTGTCCAAAGCAATATAAAATTGTCCAAAATGACCCAAAATTTGTCTGAAATAACTTAAAGTAACTTAAAACCTGCCCAAAGTGCTTGAAGTTAGGAAGCCAATTTCAATAAGTCACCTCAACTTTAATTTTGTTTGAAATCGACAAACAGAAATACGGATTTGAAATACACACAATACTAAGTTGACGCAGCATTAATATGCCAACCATCAAAATAGTATAACGTACGCTCTAAAAAATAAAGATTGCTTGCATACACACAAGTTTTAAAGTCCTTTACTTATCAAAAATTGAGCTGTTCCAACTCGTATTCTCTTGTTCTATACAGGAATTTTTGAAGTGCAATGTACTTACTTATGATAATTGTTTACAAATTTTAAAAACAAAGTCGCTCCTGACGTCAAGGACGAGAAAAAGGAAGTTATAAAGCCACTTTTAGTTGGTTGCCTCAACGTGACGTTAGTTTTAAATCCACAAACGCAGAAATTTGAGGTGAATTCCACACAAATTTGGACATTTTTGAGTCGTATAAGGTGAATTTTACAGTTCACTCGACTTTTTTTCGTCATTCTGGACTCACAACAGTTTGCATCAATCTTTCTGAGTCATGACAACTTCTAATGAAATTTTGTTTGACGATAAAAACTACATTAAGTTGGAGGAAATATTTGTTTCCTCTACAATCAAAGGTATTTTTAATGAACCGTCTGAAGTTGTCCAGGCATGTTCAGATCGAGGAGGACAAATGAAGTTCTGAAGCCATTTCCAGTGAGTTACCTCAACTTTAACTGAACTTCCAAGTCAACAAACGCAGAAATTTGAGGTAAATTACACACAATTTGGGGCATTTTTGAGTCGTTTAGGACCAATTTTAAAGCATTTTGGACATTGTTGAGTCATTGAGGATGAATTTTAAAGCAGTTTGGACAATTTGCTTGACACTTTGGACAGTTTGAGAGTCACTGCAGTATTTCTTGGGGCGTTTGGAGGCAGCAAAACAAACTGTAAACATAACATCTACAATACAGTATTGTGACCTCGTTATTGAGTAGTAAAGATATTGAAATGAATGTGTTTCACAAATGTTCTGATCAAGTTTTCTTTTTTGCTCTGGATCCCATCCAAGTCATGTGTTGATACCCAGTGCATTTTTCCTAAATAGTACACACACTTCAGGTATTGTAAATTAGCTGTAGAACCTGGTTGGCCCACCAAATTTTCATTTATATTATGCAAGTTGAGAAAATAGAATTTAATTATGACTTTCAAAGTTTTATTGCAGTTATTTAAGTGGAACAAAGATTGAAGACAAAATCCTGAGATTCAAATTGAAATTTTTATCTCAATTGTTGCAGGTGAGAAACTTAGTCAAATTTTGATACTCAAAATAAATTTGAGATTCAAATTCATATTTTTATTTATTCTGTTGAACAATATTACCAATATATTGACAATTATTATTTTACTTTTGTCATTTTTATCTTTCTTTTTCAGTAATGTTTTGCTTTCTTGTAGGCACTGCATTTCTAATGCTGTGTCATTTAGTTTTTCTGAGGAATATTTGGCATTTTTTAAATCCTTATTCCATTTTTTTCACTTAACACTGTCACTGATTTTGTGATAGGTGTTATATCTTCAGTGCCAATTTGTTAACTTTTTCAAGTACTTGTTTTCTTTTAAATATCTTCAAATGTGTGTTTGAAGGTATTTAAATCTTTAAATCCATTAGAATATGGAGTAGGTAATATTACCGTGTAGGGCTGAAACGATCCCTCGTGTTATTGGAGTAATTTGAGCAGCGCGCTCACTTCCGCTTTTGATGCTGTAACGCATGCCTAGTGCGGAATCTGATTACTCGATTAATCACCAGACTAATCGATAGAATACTCCATTACTAAAATAATCGATAGCTGCAGCCCTATTACTACAGTGATTCGCTGCAAATGGAAATCATTTTAAATTTTTTTTATTTTTTATTTAACCCTTATTTAACCAGGAGAGATCCTGTTGAGATTAAGAACCTCTTTTTCAAGGGAGTCCTGGCCAAGATAGGCAGCAGTAAATACAAAACACAGTTATGAAATTACAGTTAAGACATGATTAAAATACGAAAAAAAAAAAAAAAATTAAGGTTACAAGCATGAATGAAGAGGTGGATCACGTCCATTCAGATATCCACTTCTGCACATATAGTGTCCACAGATGGACCCACAAGAGGCCGACCACAATGCTGCTCTTCCAGGGGAAGTCATGGACTGGGTCTGGACAGAGACCGACCTTGTTTCTCTGTGAAGCTGTTTTCTTTTTTTTCATCAGTTCTTCTGCCTCAACAGCTGGAAGGAACTCATACGCGTCCTCAAAGACCCCGTCTTCTTCCTCCTCGAAGATCTCGTCTTCAAAGATCTCCTCAAAGACCTCATCTTCTTCCTCCCTGAAGATCTCGTCCTTAGAGATCTCATCATTAAAGACTTTGTCCTTAGAGACAGCGTCCTTTTGTTGCGCGTCTGCGTTTTGATTCTGCCCATCCTCCTCTTTGGACTCTGCTAAGGTCAGCTGTGGGACTGTCATTCTGAGTTCCTCCGTCTCCTTGTCCTGCATTTTCTTCTGGTTGGCCTCCAGACTGTAGATCTGCTGGCTGTCCTCTAAAATACATTCAAGAATGTTCCCCTGATGCTGCTGCTGAATGGTGTCGCTGTGCCGTTGGTCTTCAATCTCAAGCATTTCTTGCCCCAGCTGCATCTCCTGGAATGAGGCCCTCAGCATCTCGAGCTGATTGCTTGCTTCGTCCTTCCAGTTTACCTGAAGATCTCTGTGGTTCTTTTCAGAAGACCACTGCTTTGTTTTTTGTTCCAGCAGCTTCTCGAGGTCGACTCTGAGGGCTTTCTCCCTGAGATAGGCGGTTATCTCTTGTTTGAGCCGTCCCTCTAGGTCCTGTGTATGAGTTCTTTCTATTTGGAGATTGTTGGTCAAATGTTGGACTTGTTCCACCAACTCATCTGCATGAGTTTTCTCTCTTTGGAGCTTGTTGGTTAAATATCGGACTTGATTGCCCAGCTCCTGGGAGATGAGCTTTTCACGGATGGACTCATTGTGCAAACATCTGACCTGTTCCTCAAGCTCCAGCGCTTTGATCCGCTCTGCTTTGAGGTCTTTGTGCACAAGTTGGACTTGTTCATCCAAGTCCCGTGCTTCTTCGACCAGTTTCTGAGCATTGGTCCTTTCTCTGATGAGCTCAATCTTCAGATGTTGGACTTCTTCGTCCTGAACCTGTTTTTGAAACAGACTGCTGATATAGTTATTGATGTGGGTGCCCATGGTGATGAAGTGATGTAGTGTTTCTTGCTTGAGGAAGTTCTCACGGTAGCACCAAGATATTCTCACGGTAGCTTGACTTTGCTTAATATCGCACTGACACTGTCTCAACACATATAAACCCAGCTGTCAGCTGTTTGTGCATTTATAGTCTCTGTTCTGAGGTCACAATGATGTCATCGATGATGTCACAAAGGAATGTTGGCTCTGGTGTCTGGGGTTCTGGAACTACCGATGTTTACATTCGAATTCAGGACATTCTCATTTGCTTGGCTGCTCAGGGGCACCATGACAAAGTCAGTGCACTGGTGGTAGATCACGTCAGGATCTATCAGATGATATTCCCTCTATCCTGATGGCATTTATATTCTGTGTTTTTATAGCCTGTATCACCTGTCCTGGACCTCACCAACAGTATCAGAGCATGACCAATAAAAAAATAAAAACTATGTTCAATTTCTGCTGTTCGTTGAATAGTGATTGGTTAAATCAACTAGCACGGCAATTTTAGCTTAAATTACACACAATATTGTAGTTTCTAACATTATTTTTGGACAATTTATGAATCATTTGGACACTTTTGCGCAAATTTAGATGATATTTTAAATCATTTTGCATTTCTTTTAGTCATTTTGACAACTTTTGACTGGAAGTTAGTTTTAAATGATCTGAAGCAGAGTTTGAAAAAAAAAATTTTTGGACATTTTCTGACAATTTTTGACAAATCTTCAGCCACTTTAGACTTTCCAGACATGTTAAGACAGGAAAAATGCATTTTTATTAAATTCTCTTCACTTGAATTTAGTTTAAAATCAACTAACACAGACATTTTAGCTTAAATTACACACAATATTGTAGTTTTTCAAATTATTTTTGGACAATTTATGAATCATTTGGACACATTTAGATGATTTTGGATCAATTTTTTTTGTCATTTTGTAAATTTTTTAAGTCATTTACTACAACTGTTGACTGGATGTTAGTTTTAAATCAATTGATGCAGAAATGTGAGTTTAAAAAACACAATTTTGGACCTTTTCTGACAATTTTTGTGTAATTTTTGACAAATCTTCATCCACTTTGGACTTTTCTTTATGTCATTTTGCACAGTTTGAGTTATTCTGGAAAAATTTTGTCATTTTGAACATCTTAAAGAACAAGAAGAGATTTTAATAACCAACCTTTTATGTCTGAAATTGTCCAGGCATAGTAAGACAGAAACATTATGTTATCAAGGCATTTTTATTAAATTATCTTCTCTTGAATTTAGTTTAAAATCAACTCACGGAGATATTTTAGCTTAAATCACACACAATATTGTAGTTTTTCAAAATATTTTGGACATTTTATGAACTATTTTGACACATTTAAATCATTTGGATTACTTTTTTAATTCATTTTGTAATTTTTTTGTCATTTAGGACAACTTTTGAATTTTTTGAAAATTTCTCTAACATGACAAAAACTTCTTATAAAATGACTATAAATTTGTCCAAAATGACAAAAACATCTTTAAAGTGACTAAAAATGTGTCCAAAATGACAAAAAATTCTCATAAAATGACTATAAATTTGTCCAAAATGACAAAAGCATCTCTAAAATGATTTGAGTGAAGAGGAGTCTTCAAGAAAATGCACATATTGGAAAATTATTTTATGTTTTCCCTCAATCACATTTGTCCAGAATGACACAAACTTGTCCAAACTGACTAAACTTTTGTCCAGATTTGTCCAGAATTACTGAAAATTTATCAAACATGACAAAAACATCTCAAAAATGATTCAGTTCTTGTCCAGAATGACAAAGCACATTTCTAAAATGACTAAAAATGTGTCCAAAATGATCAAAAAATTCTCTAAAATGACTCTAGTGAAGAGGAGTCTTCAAGAAAATGTACATATTGAAAAATTATTTGAAGTTTTCCCTCAACCAAATTTGTCCAAATTGACCCAATTCTTTGGTCCATTAAATGAAGTTACTGTAGATAAAGAATCAGCTAAATCTGGGTAATAAGAAGACCTTAAACATCTTTAAAGAAGCATCGGGATCCGTTTGTTTTGCTTTTGTGAGCCAAATTAAAAGTTACAGCATTAAATATTTATTCTTCTGGTGTCAACTTCAGTTAAAAAAAACCCAAAACTATTTAACAATAAACACAAACAACCTCTTCTCTGTCTGAACAACAGTTTCTTTAAAACAGAAATCTGGTGCAGTACAGACACGTTTCATCAGTTCACTGATAGATAATTGATCCATTTTAATCCGGATCAGTGATAAAACCTGCAGTGGTCCATGTCTGATGCATTAAATACAACAACGGAGTGATTGGTTCATGTTTACGCTTCATCATGTGACTCAGATTTGTGCAAAAAGGTCCATTCATGTCTCATTTACTTGTTCTTGTCTTATTTTTTCTCCACTTTAGTAGAGCTTGTAGAGCCTGGTGGACATGTTTGGATTCGCTGACCAGCAAGGATGCCAGAACCCGTTCAGCGCTGCTTACAGCTTTAATTTATGAGTTATTCTCCAAATCTGAACCTTAGCAGCTCTAACATCTCACCAAACGTTTAACTCCGGTTAAAGTCTAAAGTTTTACACGAGTCGTTATCTATCTATCTATCTATCCATCTATAGTCTATCTATCTATAGTCTATCTATCTATCTATCTATCCATCTATACTCTATCTATCTATAGTCTCTCTATCTATAGTCTATCTATCTATCTATAGTTTATCTATCTATAGTCTATCTAACTATAGTCTATCTATAGTCTATCTATAGTCTATGTATCTATAGTCTAGCTATCTATCTATAGTCTATCTATAGTCTATATATCTAGCTATAGTCTATCTATAGTCTATCTATCTATAGTCTATGTATCTATAGTCTAGCTATCTATCTATAGTCTATCTATAGTCTATATATCTAGCTATAGTCTATCTATAGTCTATCTATCTATAGTCTATGTATCTATAGTCTAGCTATCTATCTATAGTCTATCTATAGTCTATATATCTAGCTATAGTCTATCTATAGTCTATCTATCTATAGTCTATGTATCTATAGTCTAGCTATCTATCTATAGTCTATCTATAGTCTATATATCTAGCTATAGTCTATCTATAGTCTATCTATCTATAGTCTATAGTCTATCTATGTATCTATAGTCTACGTACCTATCTATCTATAGTCTGTCTACAGTCTATCTATCTATAGTCTGTCTATCTATCTATCTATCTATCTGAGTTTTTTTTTCCACTCACAGTCTGATTTATGTAACATTTTATTCCTAAAAACGTGGATTTTTTTTGTTCCAAAATCTGTTTGTTATGTCAACAAAATGAAACAGGAGTTTTGACACTGAATTTATCCAACGTTTGCATTTCTGTTCAGGGTTTAGAGACCTTCTGCACAACCATATCTAATTTACTTGAAACTCTATTATCCGAAACTTTGGATATGTAAAATGTGAAATTGTAGATTGATAAATTCAACTCTTCACCCACTTTCACCATGTTTACTCTCATGCTGCAAATTCTAAAATGTATTTAATATATCAAGCTACAATTTCACAATTATCTTTATATATTTCTGTATATTATGCTATAAAAATTGCAGGCAAATCATAGATGGTGGAGCAGAAATTGTTCCAAAAAACTTGAGATAGACTGATGACAAACGGTGCATATTTAATGAGAAATTCCTCACTTGCATATTTAACTTAAAATGTCAGAAAACTTAGCTGAGGAAATCCATCCATCCATCCATTATCTATACACCGCTTAATCCTCATTAGGGTCATGGGGGGGGCTGGAGTCTATCCCAGCTGACTCAGGTGAAGGCAGGGGACACCCTAGACAGGTCACCAGTCTGTCACAGGGCTACATACAGAGACAAACAATCACTCTCACATTCACACCTACGGGCAATTTAGAATGATCAATTAACCTCAGCATATTTTTGGACTGTGGGAGGAAGCCGGAGTACCCGGAGAAAACCCACGCATGCACAGGGAGAACATGCAAACTCCATGCAGAAAGATCCCGGGAAAGCTGGGACGTGAACCAGGGATCTTCTAGCTGCAAGGTGAAAGTGCTAACCACTACGCCACTGTGCAGCCCACTGAGGAAATCCGTTAGTTAAAATTTAACACATTCATCACATTATACCGTCTTGTTGGTGCAAATAAAACTTTACCACTCAGCTTGTGTAAATGTTAATCTAAGTGTTTCTTTATGGACTTTGTTACCACGTAGTTAAACTTAGATTTGGTGTTAAATGAACAGTGTTGTATGTTGTGTGGTCCAGCCCCAGAGGAAGCTGATAAACTCGGAGGACTCCTGTGTGGATGAAGCTCTCTGGGGTCTGGTTCGGGCCACCGGGGGCCTCAGTCTGCTGAGGGGCCACAGAGTCGTGGTTCGCTCAGACCTCCAGAGCCTGAAGGGGAAGGTGGCCCTACTGTCTGGAGGAGGGTCGGGACACGAGCCGGCACACGGAGGTACGACTTCAGACCGTAAAAAACACACAATTACACACCCGTCCATTAACTCCCATTATACTGAGTCACATGGTCATGGCAACAGGCTGAGCAGGACGTCCAGGTGTGATCCAGCAGAGGTTTCTAATCTATCATCTGGCCTCGGAACACTAAGCATCGCAAAATATAATCTTAAAGGTTTCAAAAATACTACTTCCTATACAACTATTTATAGTTTTAAAGGTTGATTCTACCGAAAATATTGTTTTCTGTCAAAGCATTTAGAGTTTTAAAGGTTTATTACACTGAAAATATGACTTTCTGTACAAGTACATATAATTTTAAAGTCGTATTTCACCCAAAATACTAATTTCTGTCCAAGTTTTAATGGTTTTAAAGGTTTATTCCATCCAAAATACTATTTTCTGTCCAGTTCTTTAAAGTTTTTAAGGTTTATTACACTGAAAATATGACATTGTCCAAATATTTATGGTTTTAAAGATTTATTTCACCCAAAATACTACTTTCTGTCCAAGTTTTAAAGGTTTTGTACACTGAAAATATTAATTTCTGCCAAAGTATTTACAGTTTTGAAGGTTTTTTTCCACCCCAAATACCATTTTCTGTACAAGTACTTGTAGTTTTAAAGGTTTATTCCATCCAAAATACGATTTTCTGTCCAGTTCGTTATAGTTTTTAAGGTTTATTACACTAAAAATACAGCTTTCTGTCCAAATATTTACAGTTTTAATGGTTTATTCCAGTCAAAATGCCAATTTCTGTACAAGTATATATAATTTTGAAGTCATATTTCATCCAAAATACAAATTTCTGTCCAAGTATTTATGGTTTAAAGGTTTATTCCACCCAAAGTACTACTTTCTGTCAAAGTATTTATAGTTTTAAAGGTTTATTACCCTGAAAATACGACTTTCTGTCCAAGTATTTATAGTTTTAAAGGTTTATTCTATCCAAAATACTACTTTTTCGTCCAAGTATTTAGAATTTTAATGGTTTATTCCACTCAAAATGCCACTTTCTGTACAAGTGCATATCATTTTGAAGTCGTATTTCACCCAAAATACAAATTTCTGTCCAAGTATTTATGGTTTTAAAGGTTTATTCCACCCACAATGCAACTTTCTGTCACAGTATTTGGCATTTTAAAGGTTGATTCTACCCAAAATACTACTTCATGTCCAAGTACCAATAGTTTTAAAAGTTTAGAGACCTAAGTAGTACTTTTCTGAAGCCAGAGTTATGGTTTTAAAGACTTTATCCACCCCAAATTCTACATACTTCAAAAAAAAAAACAAAGTAAATAAAAAACACAAGGGTCCTAAAAATGTGGTTCTGAAAATGGAGCCACTTCTACTGCAGATATGCTCTACTCAAACTTTTGTATACAAGATGAGTCATCGAGTAATATCCACTGAACTTAGTTGCCCTAACAGTTAATTGATTACTGACTGATGGCACTGGTGAGTATTGATTAGGAAAATTTGCATCCGTTCTTACCGTTTCCTGTCTGTTGGTATCTCAGGTTACATCGGTGCTGGGATGCTGTCAGCAGCTGTAGCAGGAGGAGTGTTTGCGTCGCCGCCTCCTACCAGCATCCTGGCAGCCATCCTGTCTCTACACAACGCAGGTGAGGAGAGCTCAGAGATCCAGTCTGTGAAGAATAATTCAACCAGTTAATGAAGTATTCCTTCCACAGGAGCCTCTGGGATCCTTCTGATTGTGAAGAACTACACCGGCGACCGACTCAACTTTGGCTTGGCTGCAGAACAGGCTCGTAACCATGGCGTCGCTGTCGACATGGTGATAGTCGCCGAGGACTGCGCCTTCGACCGACCCAGTAAAGCCGGAAGACGAGGCCTGTGTGGAACCGTCTTCATCCACAAGGTACAAGACCACAGCTTTGGTGTTCACTCTTCACAGAGGAGAAGACGACGAGGATGAAGGTCTCATTTCAGATTCCAGTGTCTCAGATTTAGTTCACAGTTTACGTCTTTATTTTGATTTTCGTCCATTTTCATGGCTCAATATCCCCAGAAATAAAACTCCCACAGACATGAAATGTGGTGAAGACACAGACAGAATAGTTTCAATCAGATCATCGTGGTTGAATGGATTCAGGCGAAGACACATTTTTCATTACTGGTCCTTGAAAATGAAGAAAAGTGCAATTTTTAAAAAACTTTTTATTGTATTATGTCCCCATGAAGTTCCTGTAAGTGTATATAAATGGACGGATCCATATTTCTACTAAATTACAGTCTTTGGTCGGCATTTCACCAACTGTTGAGGCTGTAACATCTGTAGAATCTGATGTGTCGAAAGGATGACCTAGACAAGGTTCCAGGTCCCAAAATGTCTCGTAGTTGTCCTTAATGATTTGAAATGTGTCCAAAACACCTCAACATTCTGCAAAAATGATTCAAAAATGACTTATATCTGTCCTAGAATGACTTAAAATTGTCCAAAATGACTCAAAAATTTGTCTAAAAATTACTCAAAAGTGTCCAAATTAAGGATAACGAATGATTATTGGCCAGTGAAAATGGAAAAAGTGCAAATTTTTTTTAAATCAAGGGTTGTATTGTTGTATTAAACATGCTAAAAGTGTAAAATGTGGATGTTCCCATCAGCTGGCAGGCGCTCTGGCAGAAGAAGGCTGCTCATTGGACCAGATTGTTTCCAAGGTGACGGAGGTTTTGAAGGGGATTGGTGGGTCTCATTTTTATCTCACTAAATACTTGGTGTGATACTTACTGTTTACAGAATTATATTTAGTTGGTTCTGGTCTTCCAGGGACTCTGGGGGTCAGTTTGTCTCCCTGCAGCGTTCCAGGATGTCTGCCTTCATTCGAGCTGCCGCCTGGAGACATGGAGCTGGGACTGGGTGAGGACAGGAGGATAGATGCAGGACAGGAGGATAGATTGAGGACAGGAGGATAGATGCAGGACAGGAGGATAGATTGAGGACAGGAGGATAGATGGAGGACAGGAGGACAGATGGAGGACAGGAGGATAGATTGAGGACAGGAGGATAGATGGAGGACAGGAGGATAGATGGAGGACAGGAGGATAGATGGAGGACAGGAGGATAGATGGAGGACAGGAGGACAGATAGAGGACAGGAGGACAGATAGAGGACAGGAGGATAGATTGAGGACAGGAGGATAGATAGAGGACAGGTGGAGGACAGGAGGACAAATGGAGGACAGGAGGACAGATAGAGGACAGGAGGATAGATTGAGGACAGGAGGATAGATAGAGGACAGGTGGAGGACAGGAGGACAAATGGAGGACAGATGGAGGACAGGAGGATAGATGGAGGACAGGAGGATAGATGGAGGACAGGAGGACAGATGGAGGACAGGAGGACAGATAGAGGACAGGAGGATAGATTGAGGACAGGAGGATAGATAGAGGACAGGTGGAGGACAGGAGGACAGATGGAGGACAGGAGGACAGATGGAGGACAGGAGGATAGATGGAGGACAGGAGGATAGATGGAGGACAGGAGGACAGATGGAGGACAGGAGGACAGATAGAGGACAGGAGGATAGATTGAGGACAGGAGGACAGATGGAGGACAGGAGGATAGATTGAGGACAGGAGGATAGATTGAGGACAGGAGGATAGATGGAGGACAGGAGGACAGATGGAGGACAGGAGGACAGATAGAGGACAGGAGGATAGATTGAGGACAGGAGGATAGATAGAGGACAGGTGGAGGACAGGAGGACAAATGGAGGACAGGAGGACAGATGGAGGACAGGAGGATAGATGGAGGACAGGAGGATAGATGGAGGACAGGAGGACAGATGGAGGACAGGAGGACAGATAGAGGACAGGAGGATAGATTGAGGACAGGAGGATAGATAGAGGACAGGTGGAGGACAGGAGGACAAATGGAGGACAGGAGGACAGATGGAGGACAGGAGGATAGATGGAGGACAGGAGGATAGATGGAGGACAGGAGGACAGATGGAGGACAGGAGGACAGATAGAGGACAGGAGGATAGATAGAGGACAGGTGGAGGACAGGAGGACAAATGGAGGACAGGAGGACAGATGGAGGACAGGAGGATAGATGGAGGACAGGAGGATAGATGGAGGACAGGAGGACAGATGGAGGACAGGAGGACAGATAGAGGACAGGAGGATAGATTGAGGACAGGAGGATAGATAGAGGACAGGTGGAGGACAGGAGGACAGATGGAGGACAGGAGGACAGATGGAGGACAGGAGGATAGATAGAGGACAGGAGGATAGATGGAGGACAGGAGGACAGATGGAGGACAGGAGGACAGATAGAGGACAGGAGGATAGATTGAGGACAGGAGGACAGATGGAGGACAGGAGGATAGATTGAGGACAGGAGGATAGATGGAGGACAGGAGGATAGATGGAGGACAGGTGGAGGACAGGAGGATAGATGGAGGACAGGAGGATAGATAGAGGACAGGAGAATAGATAGAGGACAGGAGGATAGATGAGGACAGGAGGACAGATGGAGGACAGGAGGACAGATAGAGGACAGGAGGATAGATAGAGGACAGGAGGATAGATGGAAGACAGGAGGATAGATAGAGGACAGGTGGAGGACAGGAGGACAAATGGAGGACAGGAGGACAGATGGAGGACAGGAGGATAGATAGAGGACAGGAGGATAGATGGAGGACAGGAGGATAGATGGAGGACAGGAGGATAGATAGAGGACAGGAGGATAGATAGAGGATAGATAGAGGACAGGAGGATAGATGGAGGACAGGAGGAGGACAGGAGGACAGATGGAGGACAGGAGGATAGATAGAGGACAGGAGGATAGATAGAGGACAGGAGGATAGATGGAGGACAGGAGGATAGATGGAGGACAGGAGGACAGATAGAGGACAGGAGGACAGATGGAGGACAGGAGGATAGATAGAGGACAGGAGGATAGATAGAGGACAGGAGGATAGATGGAGGACAGGAGGATAGATGGAGGACAGGAGGACAGATAGAGGACAGGAGGACAGATGGAGGACAGGAGGATAGATAGAGGACAGGAGGATAGATAGAGGACAGGAGGATAGATGGAGGACAGGAGGATAGATGGAGGACAGGAGGATAGATTGAGGACAGGAGGATAGATAGAGGATAGATAGAGGACAGGAGGACAGATGGAGGACAGGAGGACAGATGGAGGACAGGAGGACAGATGGAGGACAGGAGGACAGATGGAGGACAGGAGGACAGAATTAGAATTACTGTGGACCATTCATTACAAAAAGATGCAAAATTGACAAAAAACGCACAAAAATTGCCATAAAAAGATACAAAATCAATGTAAAAAGATGAAAAATCCCCACAATAAGATGCAAAATGTCCTCAAAAATATGCAAAATCCCAGCAAAAAGATGCAAAATTATTATGAAAAGGTTTAAACATCCGCAAAAGCTGTTAAATCACAAAATAACACAAAATCACCACAATAAGGTGCAAAATTACCATTTAAAAAACACAAAATTACTACCAAAAAAATGCAAAATCGTCACAAAAAAACATGCTAACACACCCAGGAAGACAAAAACACCATTAAAGATGCAAAAACAGACAAAAAAGACACAAAATTGACACAAAAAGATGTAATACTGCCACAGAGGTAAAATATCCTAAAATTAAAGACGTGAAATCACAAAAAAAGTGCAAAACCACCGCAAAGATACAAAATCAACAGAAAAGATAAGAATTCCATGCAAAAAGATACAAAATAAACACAAAAAGATGGAAAATTGTCATAAAAAGTAAGAAAAAAATAACCACACAATATACAAAATCGCCACACAGCTGCAAAGTCATGGCAAGAAGATGCAAAGCCATCCCAAACAGGTGCTAAATCACCAAAAAACATGCAAACACACCCAAAAAGACAAAAGCACCATAAAAAACACAAAACCAACACAAAAATATTCAAAACCAACCCAAAGAACATCCTGAACTACCATTAAAGAGACATAAAATCACCACACAAATAGACCAAATTACCACAAATTCATGAAAAATCACAACAAAAAGGCACTAAAAGGCACAAAATCACCACAACAATTGTTAAATAATCACAAAAAGATGCAAAATCACCACAAGAACATGCAAAACCATCCCAAACAGACAGTAAATCACAAAAAAATAAACATGCAAACACAGCACAAACAGTAAAACATTCACCGAAACAAAAAAGTACAAAATCACTACAAAAAAGATGGAATACTCCCACAGAGTTAAAATATCTAAAAAAAAATTAAAGACATGAAGTCACTAAAAAAAAGCGCAAAATCACCACAAAAAGAAAAAAAAACTACCACAAAAAGAGGCTAAATTACCATAAAAAAGATACAAAATCACCACAAATAGTTGCAATATCATGACAAAAAGATCACCAAAAAACATGCAAACACACCCAAAAAGACAAAATCACCATTAAAGATACAAAATCCCCTTAAAAACAGGCTGAACTACCATTAAAAATACAAAATCACCACACAAATAGGCTAAATCAACACAAAGAGATGAAAAATCACAACTCAAAGATACAAAATCATCACAAAAAGACACAAAGTTACCACAAAAACAGGCTAAATTACCATAAAAAAGAAAGAAAATCACCACAAAGAGTTGTAAAACATGGATAATTTCACTACACCATGGGTTTCCTGGTCTGACCACAGCCCTAGTAAATATATATTTCCCTCCTGCAAGGAATTGATCAGTGTTCCTCAGTACTGACTGGTCAGTATTGATCGGTGTTTGTCCTTCAGGGATCCACGGTGAACCTGGGATCAGGAGGTCAAAGGTGAGCTTCATCCAACCAGTAACAGCCTGAATATTTATATTTATACGACTCAGAGGTTTCATTGGTCCATTTTGTCCTTCAGGTATCTTCTGCAGATGAAGTGGTGAGGACCATGATCGAGCACATGACCAACCCCAACAGCCAATCACATCTGCCGCTGCAGTCAGGTCCTCTGGTTCTATTATTTGTTATTATGGAGACTTTTAATGCAGCTGCTGTTAGTTTAACTCTGTTTATGGTTCCAGGAGACACCGTGGTTCTGTGTGTGAACAACCTGGGAGCTCTGTCCTGTCTGGAGATGTCTGTGGTCACCAGAGCCACCATCAGCTGTCTGGGTGGGTAGGTTAGTTTAGATTTAACAACAATCAGCCATGTTAACGATTAACTCCTTAAATGAAGCTTATGGAATAAAAATTAGAAACACAATCTTGGGCTGATTTTAGTCAACTGGAGGAAGTCTGGTAAATATTAACTGGTCACATTACTCATATCTAGTTATATAACTTACAGTTTGTAAAGTCAGCCAGCAGATTAGAACAAACACTAAATATCAGCAGTTAAAAATCTACCATCTTTCTTTCATTTATAGAAATTATATTAGCTTACTGTAGCACTACGTATCTAGCTAACCAGCTGACTTTATGCTAAGCTATTAACTTGATGCTATATAAGCTTGCTGTGGCACTAGCTGCCTAGCTAATTAGCTGACTTTATGCTAAGCTATTAACATTATGCTATAGTAGCTTGCTGTAGCACTAGCTACCGAGCTAACTTGCTGACTTTATGTTAAACTAATTACATTTATGCTATATTAGCTTGCTGTTGCAGTTGCTACTTAGCTAAATAGCTGACTTTATATTACACTAATAATGTTATGTTATGTTAGCTTGCTGTTGTAGTTGCCACCTAGCACCTTAGCTGACAAGCTAATGTAATTCCTATAAACAAAAGAAAGACAGTAGATTTTTAACCCCTGATGTTTAGTGTTTGTTCTAATCTGCTGGCTGACTTTACAAACTATATTTAAGTTATATAACTAGATATGAGTAATGTGACCAGTTAATATTTACCAGACTTCCTTTGTGTTTCTAATTGTGATTTTTCATAATAAGTTGTGTAGTTGTCCAGAGATTTGTGCGTCTGTAGTGCGAGCAGCTGAGCAACTAACAGAAACTGCAGCGGTTTTAACTAATAATAAAAACAGGAGGTCAGTCACGTGACCTGCTGGAATATGATTGGTGGTTGCTATGGTTACAGAGGCCCGTGGCGTGGTGGTTGCCAGGACGATGACTGGTTCGTTCATGACATCACTAGAGATGGCGGGCGTGTCGCTGACGCTGATGAAGGCTGACCAGGAAGTACTGACACTGTTTGGTCAGTGTTGGTTTTAATCCACAACAGATCTGAAGTTTAACAGGTTTAAATCTACTAAAGTTACTGTAGATGAAGAATCAGCTGATTCTGAGGAGATCAGGGGAGAAATTTATTGATTTCTTTGATTTATTATGGACTAGTTGGGAACAGTAACATCAGTGTTAGCATTAAGCAGCTAGCAGGGTTAAATATCCCTCAAGTGTAAAGCTGAAACAAGTTTTTTTCTGGAATATGTTTTGGAAATCAAAAATTTCTTAGTTTTTTTTTTGGGCAATAAACTTTTCTTGGTGTCTTTGAGTCCATGTTCAGAGCTGTAACCTGCTCTACATCCATGAACTCTACAGACTGACTGACTAGAAGCAGCTCCAACTCCTTATAAAGTTGCATATTATTTTATCTACTTCAGTTTGTTTAAAAGTTTAGCAAACAAGACACACTGTGGAAAAAATATAAGTATTAGCTCACTGTTTCCCTGTTTTAAGTCACGTCTGTACTTTAGGCCGATTCATGCTTCTTAGAAGTATTTAGATGCTTTTGGTGAAACTGTTTAAGATGTAAACAGAAAATATTTGGCATTTCTGATGAAAAACATAAGAACATACTAACTAGTTAGCTAGCTAGTACTACTGCAAGCTAATATAGCGCAACATTACTAGCTTCACATAAAGTCAGCTAATAGCTAGGTAGCAGCAACAGCAAGCTAACACAGCATAACATTATTAGCATAATAAAAAGTCGGCTATTTAGCTAAATAGCAACTGCAACAGCAAGCTAATATAGCATAAATATAATTAGTTTAACATAAAGTCAGTGAGTTAGCTCAGTAGCTAGTGTTACAGCAAGCTAATATGGCATAATGCTAATAGCTTAGCATAAAGTCAGCTAATTAGCTAGGTCAATAGTACCACAACAAGCTTATATAGCATAAAGTTAATAGCTTAAAATAAAGTCAGCAGGTTAGCTAGATACCTAGTTCTACAGCAAGCTAATATAGCACAACATTGCTAGCTTCACGTAAAGTCAGCTAAGTAGCTAGGTAGCAACAAGCTAACAGAGCCTAACATTATTAGCATAATATAAAGTTGTTATTTAGCTAAATAGCAGCTGCAACAGCAAGCTAATATAGCATAAATGTAATTAGTTTAATATAAAGTCAGCAAGTTAGTTCAGTAGCTAGTGCTACAACAAGCTAATATACCGTAGCAATATTATTTTAACATAGATTTAGCTAGCTATACTTTTAAACAGATACACATTTTTACTAATCTAGACTACATATTAGTATATATAATCATTAATGTTCGTTGATGTCCTATATCAGAGGGTTGACTTCCCTTAAAGTCTTACTTTCACTTTTTCGCATATTACAGAAAAAGTGTTAAATTTTGTTCATACTAATGAAGAATCCTCTATATGACTCTCATGTAAACAATAAAAGAAAAAATTATCTGAATATATAGCACAATCTCCTCTTTTGTTCCCTCTGAACATGACATCAACATAACTAAGATCCACTTCTGGTTTCCTCAGACCAGGAAAATGATTTTAACACAATTAAAGACTAAAAATGAGTGTTTATCTTAGTGTTGTGTGAGCAGATATTCACAGAGTTTGATAGAAACTGTGTTGGCTTAGAATCACTGACTGTCTTGAACCTCCTCATCCCGTCCAGATGCTCGGACTAGCGCCCCCGCCTGGCCGAACCTCAGCAGCGTCAGTGTTAGCGGACGAAGCTGTGTCACAGAAGCTCCAGTCATGAGCTCCAAACCACAGGACGACACCCAGAATGAAGGTTGGTTTCCTCAGTGACAGCCTGGATAGAAGATGTATTATTGATAACGATGGTTTCACACCTGGAAAGTGTTTCTATTTACACCCTCAAAAACTACCTGTGAAGCTACTTAAAGTGTTCAATACCTGCAGAAATAAAACTCACACAGACGTGAAATGTGGTGACAGAATAGTTTCCAGCAGATCAGAATGATTGAATGGACCAGCCCCTGTACATGGGTCACTCGCTTAACCCGTTGAGCTATACGGGCACCCTTGTGTGTGTATATCTATGGATGGATCCATATCTCTACTAAAAAATACAGTCTTTGGTCAACATTTCACCAATATGTAGACCACATAGAAGCAGTTTCTAACTTTCCACATATAACACCAACATCTAGACCTCTATGAACAGCTAGACCTCAGTTGGTGATAGACACTAACCCTAACCCTACCACATAGATAGACACTTACAGGAACTTTATGTGGACACAGAACCACCAAAGTTTACACATTTTCCATTCTTTTACATAACAGAATAACATGAAGTTGTTCTGGTTTTGTTCCTGTCAGGCCCGCTGAGTCCTGTGATGCGTAAAGCCTTAGAGAAGATTTGTTCCACGCTGTTGGAGAAGCAGGAGGAACTGAACTCTCTGGATCGTACTGCCGGGGACGGAGATTGTGGTAACACTCATGCTCAGGCAGCCAGAGGTAGGAACTGGTGATGAAACACGATGAAATATTTCCTAAACAGACTTCTATAAACTTAAAAACGCTCCTCCAGCCATTCAGGAGTGGCTCCAGGGTCATGTGGTCCCTGGTTGCCCGGGGCGACTGCTGTCAATCCTCGCCGGATTGTTGGAGGAGAAGATGGGCGGGTCTTCAGGAGCGGTGGGTCTATTAGAGGAAGTGAAGTTCAACAGGTGTGTTTATCCTCAGAAACACTAACCAACCCTCTGATCTATTAGCTCTACAGTCTGTTCCTGACCGCCGCCGCCGGTCACATGACCGAGGGGCGGAGCAACACTGCAGCATGGGCCACCGCAATGCATGCTGGGACACAGGCCATGAGAAGGTGCAAGTCCAGAGAATGTTTTAATGTTTACAATGTGTGTTTGTGGTCTTTTGGGGGGAATTTAGCGAATAGCAAGTGTCTGAAACCTTTAAAACGACGAGTACTTGAACAGAGTAGTATATTGGATGGAATAAACCTTTAAAACTATAAATACTTGTAGAGAAAGTAGTATTTTGGATGGAATAAACCTTTAAAACTATGAGTACTTGAACAGAAAGCAGTATTTTGGATGGAATAAACCTTTGAAACTATAAATACTTGGACAGAAGTTAGTATTTTGGGTGAAATACGCCTTTAAAATTATATGTACTTGTACAGAAAGTGGCATTTTGAGTGGAATAAACCATTAAAACTATAAATATTTGGATGAAAAGTAGTATTTTCACTGTAATAAGCCTTTAAAACTATAAATAACTGGACAGAAAGTGTCATTTTGAGTGGAGTAAACCTTTAAAACTACTAGTACTTGAACAGAAAGTAGGATTTTGGATGGAATAAACCTTTAAAGCTATAAGTACTTGTAGAGAAAGTAGTATTTTGCGTAGTATTTTCCTTTCTCAGACGTTAACTGCCCTGAATATTCGGATCTAAACATGATTTTAAATGTGTTCCAGGTATGGAGGAGCTGATCCTGGAGACAGAACGATGGTGAGACATTATTAATGTGGTTTATTCTCCTCAGCGGTGGAATCTAAACCTCACTTTGTCTCTTTATGTGTTTATTCTCTAGTTGGATGCTTTATGTCCTGCAGTGGATGAACTGATGAAGCTGAAAACGGCGCCCCCTGCTGAACACATGGCTGTACTGCAGGCTGCTGTTCAGGTCAGGAACTGATTCTGATTAATAGAGTAGAATTATCTGGTTGGAAATAACAGAAACAAGTCAATAAGACAGAGATGTTGGCGATGAATTTAACTCTTTCTATGTTTTCTTACTTTCTTCCTGATATTGCCGTGTCCTAAATTATTCACATCCCTTTAAAATGTCACAAACATTTAAGAACATGCAGCTTCTGTCAAATTCCAAATGTTCCTGCTGATTTCCACCGTGTGCTAGAGGGTCGTAATGAACTATAAACTGAGAACAGCTGACATAGTTAAAGTTCAACAACTCCAACTCAGAGACGCAAACACAGGAGAGTACCAGAAAAAATACACAAAACTACAACAGACACAAAACAACCACAAAGACACACAAAACTACCACAAAACAACACAACCACAAAGAGACACAAAATGACCACAAAGAGACACAAAACGACCACAAAGAGACACAAAAAACATTGCTAAATAGGCACAAAACAGCTACAAAGAAACACAAAGACACAAAAAACAACCACCAAAAGACACAAAACAAGACAGGAAATAGGAACAAAAATGATTCAAGACATCCATAAAAAGACACAAAACCGCCACTAACTGCCAAGAAAAACAAAATAGCAGCAAAGAAAAACACAAAGAGACACAAAACAACAACAAAAAAAAACTCAAATCTAACAGAGCAGTGTCCAGTCCCAGTGCAGATGCAGTAAAATAAAGTAAAATAAAAAACAGAGAAACAGTTCCAATTAATTATTCACATCGATATTACTTGTCTATGTCATTTTTTAGCCAAAAGAAACCCACTGATTTAAAAAAAAATTCACTATAAATCAGAATAATCTGAAGCTGATCTGTACTTATTTTACCACAGTGGTGTTTAGAGCGCCACCGGTGGTGACTTGGCTGCACTGCAGGCCATTAAAACTGCCTCACCTGTTGTTTTTGTTTTATTCTGCTGATTTCCTACCTGTTGACCCTCTCCTGTCTCACCTGTCCTCCAGAGAGCAGCCTCAGGGGTGGAGTCGACCCGTGACCTCACAGCGAGGGCGGGCCGAGCCAGCTACATCGCAGCCGACCGGGTCACCCTGCCGGACCCCGGCGCCGTGGCCGTGGCCGCCATCTTTACTGCCGTCATGGAGACGCTGCAGACGGGAAGTTAGACGACAGAACCAGAAGCTCAGGATCAGTTAGAACACTGGAACTACAAACAACTAACAGTTCTTTATTTTAGTGGACAGAAATTAGTATTTTGGGTAGAATAAACCTTTAAAACTACAAGTACTTGGATGGAAAGTAACATTTTGAGTGGAATAAGCCATGAAAACTCTAAATATTTGGATGGAAAGTAGTATTTTGGATGGAATAAATCTTAAAAATTACAAAAATTTGGACAGAAAGTAGTATTTTGGGTGGAATAAACCATTAAAATTCTAAATATGTGGACAGAAAGTAGTATTTGGGTGAAATACGCCTTTAAAATGATATGTACTTGTAAAGAAACTGGCATTTTGAGTGGAATAAACCATTAAACTCTAAATATTTGGATGGAAATTAATATTTGGGGATGGAATAAACCTTTAAAACTCTAAATACTTGGACAGAAAGAAGTATTTTGGATGGAAAAACCCTTTAAATTTATAAATAATTGGACAGAAAGTAGTATTTTGGATGGAAAAACCCTTTAAATTTATAAATAATTGGACAGAAAGTAGTATTTTGGGTGAAATAAACCTTTAAAACTACAAGTACTTGGACAGAAAGTAGCATTTTGAGTGGAATAAACCATTAAAACTATCAATATTTGGACAGAAAGTAGTATTTGGGATGGATTAAACCTTTAAAACCATTAATACTGCTAACAACACATTCCTAGTATGAAGGTAGAAATTTACTTCCTTCAATAAAGTTCCTGTAGATGATCAAACCAGCTGATTCTGAGGAAGTCAGATTTAACTGATTTCCTATAGAATGATTCCATGTTTATTTTAAAGGTGAATACGTTGTGATTAAATGCTGCTACTGTATGTTCTGAATGACCATTAATGACGTTTTGCAGTTTAATGATGCTGTAACACACTCTACACCTATACAATAAAAACTGTTTAAAGCAACTCTGATGAAGCATCTCTTCCTTTTTAAATAAAGGTTTATATGTTTAAAACTGTCAGTATATTAAAACTACTATTATAAACTTCTATTGCTACATAAGCTGCTGTAACAATGTGAATTTCCCCTGGCATGGGGAGAAATAAAGGACTTATCTTATAAACTAATATTCATTTTGAACCTCTTCTCTCTACATTGTGTTTTTTGCATGTTAACGTCCAACAGATCTGACCTGCTGCTCCTCTAAAGACAGTTTAAAGTGATTTCTCTCTTTTTTTAAAGTAAAATCCGTCTATCTGAATCTGTTTCCGTTGGTTCTCCTCACTGCTTTCATTTCTGGTGAAGCAGCAGCTCTGCAGCTACTTCCTGACACCAAACCGCCGTCTGATCTGTGGAAACGCCCACACCTCCCCTCGTCACCGAGCTGCTGCTTCAAACGCTGCTTCCACAGCTGGCCTCACAGACGGAGATGAAGGTAAATCATTTCTACTTTAAAGATTATAAATCTGCTTTCACTGCCGCCGTCGTAGGCTGTCAGGAAGCTGCTCAGTGTTTATAATCAGCACCAAAGTGTTTCTGTTTGTTAGAGAAAGTAGAAAATAAACAGTTTATTATTAACGCTAGGATTCATTTTATGTTTTTAAAACCTGAATTATTCTCCAAGTTATTTCATCTCTCATGTTCACTCACAGATTCTATGCAGCTGAAAACATCCTGACAATAAATTAAAAGGCACAAGAACTTCCTTTGAGATGAATAAAGTTCTACGTTTTCCTAAATTTTAATTAACCTGTCAGAAAGGTGAACAAAGACAATAGTTAGATTAGTTAACAGGTGAACACGTGATACTAATACCACAGGTATATATATTCAGATTTTATTCATATTTCTGGACATTTTATTAATATTCTCTGACATGTTATTAATAATTATCCATATTTTATTAAAATTATTGGACATTTGATTAACAATTATTAATATTTTGGATATTTTGTTCATATTCTTTGGCTTTTCTTAATAATTATTCATATTTTATTCATATTTTTTGATGTTCTGTTAATATTCTGACATTTTATTAATAATTATTAATAGTTTGCACATTTTGTTAATATTCTCTTACATTTTATTAATAATTGTTAATATTTATTAATATTTTTGGAAATGTTAATATTGTTTAACATTTTATTAATAATTATTAATATTTATTCATATTTTTTGGAATATTTGTTAATATTGTGTAACATTTTATTAATAATTATGAAAGTTTTATTAATATTTTTGGACACTGTTGAAATTCTCTGACATTTTATTCATAATTATCCATATTTTAGAACATGTTAAAAGTTTCTGACAATTTATTCATAATTATTCATATTTTAGAACATTTTGTTAAAATTTTCTGACATTAATAATTATTCATATTTTATTCATATTTTTGGACATTCTGTTAATATTCTGACATTTTATTAAGAATTATTAATATTTTATTGATATTTTTGGAATTATTGTTAATATTCTCTAACATTTTATTAATAATTATTAATGTTTTATTAATATTTTTGGACATTTTGTTCAAACTCTGACATTTCATTAATAATTATTAATATTTTAGTACATTGTGTCAATATTCTCTAATATTTTATGAATAATTATTCATATTTTAATACATTTTGTTAATATTATCTAATATTTTATTAATAATTATTCATATTTTATTACTATTTTTTGACATTTTGTTCAAATTCTCTGACATTTTATTAATAATTATTAATATTTTATTCACATTTTTGGACATTTTGTTAATATTCACTGATATTTTCATAATCCCTTTAACATGATTTAAACTTTATTTTAACATTTTTTCCAACACTTTATGAATATTTCACACCAGAATCTGCTCTGGATTTAGATGCACCATCTGTAAAAACTCTGATCTTAAACCCTTTTCTTCATCAAACTCTGCTTGAGTCAACATTCTGTTTGTGTTTAACACCCTTTTCCCTTTTGTTTTGCACTTAGTGTCAAATAAATCATTAAAGGGCTCCTCAGATTGGTTTATAAGGTGTAGTAAAGTGTCCAAAATCCAGAAGTAGTTCATTTATAGTGATAGAAAACATCTCACATTTCAAACTGGGAAAAAAGCTTAATGTCAGAAATGTTTGAATAATCTTCCTGCACCTTAAGAAATTAATGAATAACTTCTCTGGCTGTAGTTTAGGTCAAAATGCCCATTTTCAGGTGAGAGTTAATGAGTAAAAAAGCAGATCAAGGCAGAATGGATGATGGTTAAACAGTCGTGAGTCTGTTTCTGGTAAATATATTAAATACAGATGAGGTTTTTATGCTCTTTGGCCACAAAAATCTAGACTCTGAGCTGTGGTTTGTGTTGGTTTATTAGCACTGTTCAACAGGAAGCACTGCTTTCACACTTTTACTCCTGAGTGGAAAAAATTATGTTTTAATGGGTTTTTATTGAGTCATTTACCATAAATCTACACATTTGAACAGTTTTATTTTTAGTAAATCCACTCAAAACAGCTATAAATTCAGAAGTTAACTATAAAAAGGCAGATCAAAACCATAAATAACATCCTCTAAGGTGAAAGGTTGACTTTTCTCAAGTCTTCACAGGTGTTCTATTATATTTTTAATTACAATTTCTTCTATTTTTAATCCAAATTCTTAAATATTTACAGTATTTCCTGTTATTCTGCAGATAATAATCTATAAACTTCCATGACTTGTTTGTATTTTAAAGCTGGAAATCATGATATTTTTGTCTTTTTGAATTTAAATTTCATTAAATTCCAGCAGGTAAATTAATTAAAACAGCTATATGCTGTATTTGAGGTACATACAGTAGGCAAACTGGTCTTTAACAGATTTTAAATTATTGTTTTCTTTTTTTCTGGGGTCCGATTTTCTGTGTTTTTATTAATTATTTTCATTTCAATTATGGTGCTCTGTAAAAAAAAAAGACCTTTAAACAATTTACTTTCATTTACAGATTTTCCCTGTTTTGTTTCAGTAAAATCACTTGAGTGAAAAGAGTAAAAACTTAGATGCTACTCAGTAAAAGTCACGCAGAGACTATAAATAATATCTACAAATATTTTTTTCCAGATATTTTATGGTAACTTTAGAACCATTTCTAAACTCAACAGGATTTTATCGTGGTAAATTAAACATTTTTTGTCTATTTTTATCATAATTTTGATAACTGTCTGTAGATCTGTAGACTTCCACTAAATGTCTGGTATTTAAAATTCATTGTTGTAAAAGTTTCGTTACAGTAATTTTTTACTAAATCACAATTAGTAAATTAAATAATAATTAACAAATAATAATAAATGAAGAAATGAAGAATAATTAATTAAACAATAGCTTTGATAACTTTTTGTTTTAAAAAACATATTTTTAGCTGATAAATTTACCATTTGTGAACATTTTTTACTGGTGTCAGAATTTGTAAATAATAACTATTATTATTATTATTATTATTATTATTATTATTATTATTATTATTATTATTATTATTATTATTATAAAATAATAATAATAATAATAATAATAATAATAATAATTATTATTATTATTATTATTATTATTATTATTATTATTATTATTATTATTATTATTATTATTATTATTATTAAAAATAATAATATAATACATTAGTAAATAATAATGAACAAGTTTGTAATAATGATAATAAATAAATAATTAGAATAGTAAGTAATTAAATAACAGCTCTATAATGCATTTGATGTAGTAACTTTTTGATTTAAAAGCTTATTTTTAGCTTATTAATTTATTATTTTTAAGCATTTTTTACTGATGTCAGAATTTGCTTATTAAATAACAATGAGTACATGAGTAAAGAAAAACAATCATAAAATAATAAAAACTAATAATACATAAGTAAATAATAAAAAATATTAATTACTTAATTAACTAATTAAACAGCTATATCATGTATTTAGTGTACATGTAGCACCTTTTTGATTTAAAAAATTATTTTTAGCTCATAAATGTACTGGTTTCAGAATTTGCTAAATAAATAACAATTAATAAATAACAATAATAAATAAAGTAAATAAATAATAATAAAAATAAACAGCTAAATTAGCAAATGAAATTAATACAATAAATAAATAATAACAAAGAAGTAAAAAATAATAACATTAATTAATTAATTAATTAATTAATTAATTAATTAAACAACAGTTGTATAATGTATTTGTATATAAAGTAATTTTTTGATTTAAAAAATATTTTTAGATCATAAATTTACTATTGTTAGGCATTTTTGAACAGATTTTTTCTTTTTTTAAATTTCTTTACAAATTTTTAAAAACCCAGATCAACGGTTGCCAGAGGCTCCACATATTATCGATATAGATAGATATTTCACTATTTACAGTTTTTCAGCCTCTACAAACTACTTTTATTACGTTTTGAGTCGGTTCTGGAGAATTGGTTGCTCTGAGGAGCTCAGAATGTTCCGGTTTCCATGGCAACCGGCTGTTTTTCAGTATAGATGTTTGAATAATCTGGTTAAATAGCAGCTGACTGTACAGAGGAGAGACAAACTGTGTGATTTCCAGTGTTTAATCTGAGGGTTTTGTTTTCAGGATGGATTTTGCCTGCAGTCATGTTGTCTATAACTGGAGATCAGATGGAGAAGGTGAGAACAGAAACTAAATTTCATCAAAACGTCCCATAATACTCATGTTAGATGTGAAACTGTGGGTAAATTTGTTTCTCACTACTGTAACTGTAATAACTAATACAGCTGTGTAGAGGTTTAATCTGTTCATATTGTTCTATTTTATGTTTTTATCCAGTTCAGTGACTTTTATTTATGTATTTTTAAGTGTTTGCTTCTTATTCTCCTTCGTGCCGATTTATTAACTGTAAATAACAGTTTTTTTTTAACCGTTTTTGAGTCTAATTGTTTTTAAAACGTACGGTTATTTTACAGATTTTTCCTGTTTTGTTAAAATTCAGATTGCATCCAGTGAAATCACAGGAAAAAAATCATTGATTTATAAAGTAACCATAAAAAACAGGCCAAAAATATGAATAAAGTCCACATTAAAAATGTATATTTTATAAATAACAATTTGTCTTTTTATAACATCAAACATCAGCTGAAATGAAGTACATATATCTATATCTATATATAGATATAGATATCATATTATTTTATAATTATTTTTTACTTACTTTTATTGTAAAAATATGTCCATATTAAAAGATATATTTACTAAAATTTGAATTATTTTAGATGTTTGTTGTTATTTAAAATTATGTATATTAAAGATTGAATTAAATCTTAATTTATTTAATTAAATGAAAATTTTATTTAATTTAAAATTTAATTTGAATTTAACTGTGATTAAATTTCATTATTTTACAGATTATCCCGTTTTGGTAAAATTTTTAGATAATATTTTGTAAAATCACAGAAAAAATTATTAATTTACATTTACAAAACTGTAGAAAAACTGTTTACATATATTTGTACACATGGTAATTCATTCTTGTACACTTCTTGACAATAAAATAATTTTTTTGTGCTTGAATCAGCCGAAAATATATATTTTTGACAGACATGTGCTGTTATTTTATGGTATTTTATTTTGAAGGAACCTGCTCAGTATTATATCTATGTATCTACCTATCTACCTATCTATCTGTCTGTCTGTCTATCTACCTGTCTATCTATCATCTATCTATCTATCTATCTATCTATCTATCTGCATCATTAAACTGACATTAGGTTCCACAGTTCATATCTGATGGTTTCCGTGTGATGACGGAGGTGTTTTTCCGTCTCTCAGGTGTTTCTCTGGACGTTCCCGACTACCACAACACTCCGACTGTTAAAGTGGAGGAAGGTGAGTCTGAGCCTCTAAAGGTCGAGAAGGTTTCTGGAGTGTTGTTGATGTTTTTCTGTTTCTGAAGGTTTCTATCGTGTTGTTGTTCTTGCGTCTCTGAGGGTTCGTTACGCTCTCAGGAGTATCAGACAAAACAACAGGAAAGCACGTTAACGCCTCAGTGTGTCTGTGTGGGCAGAAGATGTTCAGATAGCAGCTCTAGGGGGGAAAATCCGCTCAGAGAAACGCTGTAGCATCGATTATTAACACCAGAACTCAGCCCTGTTAGATATCTACACTTATCTACGTGTTTTATAGCCTCATCATGTGTTTCTGTGTCACCACAGAAACATGTTCTGAGTGGATAAAACGCAACACGAGAGATCAGCTTTGAGCTTTAAATGTGTGGTTGCCGTGACGACACCTAGATGCTAACAAACAGTGTTCAGTCTGTTTACATTTTACAGCTATTTTACGCCTCGTTTTTGTCGTTTTGTGTCTCGCTTTTGTCATTTTGGGTCTGGTTTTGTTGTTTGATGTGTCTCAGAGACAGCTTTGTCTTATTTCTGGTCATTTTTAGTTTCCTTTCTGAGACTCTGTGTCTCGTTTGTCTTATTTTATGTAATATTTGTCAAAAAAAAACTTGAAACATGTTCAGATTTAGTAAAAACTATCCAAAATTACTCAAAATTTATCAAAAATGGGTGAAAAAAAATTGTCAAAAAATTACTTAAATGAGTAATTATTGGCCTTTGAAAATGGAAAAAAGCACAAAATCTTCAAACTTGGTTGGTATTATATTCCTAGAAAGTTCCTGTTAGTGTATATCTATGGATGGATCCATATTTCTACTAAAACCCAGTCTTTGGTTCACATTTCACTAACTGTTGAGGCTCCAACATCAGTAGAATCTGATGTGTTAAAGCTTGACCAGACAAGGTTCCAGTTTTTAGATGTTTAGACTAAATGTTGATGTGGACTCATTGGTAGGAAACAAAACCTGGTCTTTATAGAGGTCTAGATGTTCATAGAGGTCTAGATGTTGGAATTATCTGTGTAGAAGTCCCATTTCAGATGTAATTTAAGGCTCAGATTGGTAGTATTTTACCTGTCCTGATGTTCTCCAGGTGTTCTAACATGTCTTGTGCTTCCTGGTGTCTTCAGCTCCTCCTCCGCTGCCTCCTCGTCGGCTGAGGAAACCTCGACCTTCCTCCATGACGTTCCTTCCTCCTGCGGACAGTCGAGGTCCAGTCGTTATCCCTCCTCCGGTTCCTCCTCGCTGTGGGTTCAGTTTTTCTGTTCTCTTTGAGTGTTATTTTAACCGATATTTACCGTTTTCCTCACGTCTCCGTCGTTCCATCAGTCGACAGGCCGGAAGGAGAAAACAGGACCAAAGCCAACGTGAACGTCGTCTCGCTCAGCGTTGGAAGACTGGTGAACATCAGCCGAGGTCAGAGGACACAAACCCACCGGTCACTGATTAGACTGGAAAAATAAATTGAATAACTATCTGTGACTGCGAGGGTGCCAGAAAAAACATATTAAAAAATGGAAAACTAAATAACAGTAAATATCTCTAAAATAATAATATTATTAGTTGATTTAAATACAGTAAAACAGTGTAATTTTACAGTCAAATGTTGTAAAAGAACAAATAATATTTAATTAATGTTGACATTATTTTTAATACTAACCGTTTTTTCTTTTTTTTAAATTCAACATATAAATGAATAAATATTTTTCTGTGACTTTTACCAGATAATATTTGTAATTTAAAAAACAGGAAAACTGTAAAAATCACACTATTTTTGGAGATTTAAATACAGTAAAAACTATCAAACTGTGTTATTTCCAAGTCAAATGTTGTAGAAAAAAATTAAAATAAAAAGTGATTATCATTTGTAAAAATGCAGATTTTTGATGTGGATGTTATGTACAGTTTTTGACAGTTTTTATTTATTATTATTTTTAGTGATATTAATAATTTTACAGCGCTTCTATCTTTGTTGGTTTTTTTTTTTTTTTACCAGATATTATCTGTGATTTAACAACAGTTAAAGAAATTATTTATCATTTACATCGTTTTTCAATTCCTAATATATATAATTAATTTTCATGTAATTTAATTTCATTTATTTTACAGCAAACGTTAAAAAAAAATCATATTTCTGGTTTGATTTACATACTGTGAAAAAAAACCCGAGATATTATCTGTAATTTAACAAAATATGTCAAATTTTTTAAAAAAAAGATTTAAAATATTTTAATTCTTAATGTACATAATTTTTCTTTCAAACAACGGTAAAATAACTATATTTTTAGTGGATTTAAATGCTGTAAATGGTGGAATTTTATGGTCAAACTGATACAAACTAATCCATTTTAAAAACCAGATATTATCTGTAATTTAAGCCCATAATTCAGTTAAAAACATAAATTTTTGTTGTTTTTCTCCTCTATCCAGAGTCGGGGCTGGAGAGTTTCCAGAGCCCGGTGGTTTGTGGGAAATGTAGTGCCGCCCTGTCGTGTCTGAGCTCCGTGCGGAACAACGTGAGTTAACTCTCAAATTGACCCATTGTAAAGTTTGAAAATATGGGGAAAAAATATTTTCACAGTAAAAATTTCCACATTTTCAACATTTTTGGGAAAGTTTTGAGTGTTTTTTGGTGGGGAAAAAAGATGCTTTTAAAAAAAAAAAGTTCAACCAGAAATCCAGTGACATTCGCTGGATTTTGATTTTGATTTTTATGTGAATGTTCTTAAAGACAATATTAGACATTTTGCTGATATATATGGAATCACTTTAGATATTTTTAGGATCTTTTTTGAAGATTTTTATTAATTTTTTCAAAGTATTTACTTTTTTTATTTATAAAGTGTTTATTTCTTGCCAAATTTGGGGATTTTTAAAAAAAAAATTTAACTTTTAAGGGAAACTTTTAAGGAATTTTTTGAATTTTCTTCCTGAAGATTTTGCAATTTTTTATAAATTTAGGGAAATTTTTTGGGTGAATTTTTTGATTTTTTTTTCAGAGAAAGGAACGCGTTTTTTTGGTGCCCATAAATGTAAACAACAGGAGGGTTGACTTTTATTCTTCTACCTGAGTTTGTTTTACCTGAGAAAGGACCACAGCCAGGTAAACTCTCTGGTTCTGTCCAGGTGTGGCTCTGTGAGTTCTGTGGAAGTGAGAACGTCGTGGACGAAGGTGTGAGTCAGGTGTGCGTGGGTCAGCGTGCCGGCGTTCGCAGCGATGACATTTACCTGCCGCAGCAGAGTGAAGACGACTACCAGAACCTGGAGGACACGCTGGTGGTCTTCTGTGTGGACATCTCAGGCAGCATGAGCATCACCACGGAGGTAAAGAACTAGAAGACAAAAGACTACATCAGTGTTGAAAAGTTCAGATAATTCAGTTACGTTTTAAAGAACTCCAGGTGAAGAAAAATGAAGTCTCATTAAGTTACCTCCACTTTAATTTCGTTTTAAGTCAACTAATGACAGAAATCTGTCAAAATGAAACACAATTTTGGATTTTATTTATTTATTTTTTAAAATTTATTTATTATCCCTCATTAATCCCACGAGGGGAGATTCTGATTTTCGCATCTCTCCCCAGTTGGGGGAGTCAGAGCGAGGGGTCAGCCGCGGTACAGCGCCCCCTGGAGCAGGAAGGGTTAAGGGCCTTGCTCAAGGACCCAACAGTGAACCTCTGACCTTCTGATCAGTAGTCCAGAGACTTAACCGTTGCGCCACCACTGCCCATCATTGTGTACAAGTTTTGAGTTATTTTAGAAAAATTTCAAATCATTTTGGACAAATTTAGTAATTTCGGATGAGCTTATGAAGTCCAAACAAGTCCATCAACTTGAATTTAGTTTTAAATCAACTAACCTGGGAATTTTTAGAGATTATCTAAGGCTTTCACTGTACATTTTGAAGAGATTTCTTTAATTTATAACGTACATTTTTTGGGGGGGGGGGCAAAATTACAACTGGAATCTTAGAATATAATGGATTTTTTTTACATAAATTTATGGTTTTAATGTCAGAAATTATCCAAGGCTTTTGTAAAAAAAAAAAATCTAAATATTGCAAAATTAGATTTTTTTTTTTTTTACAAAAGCCTTGGATAATTTCTGACATTAAAACCATAAATTTATGAGAAAAAAATCCATTATATTCTAAGATTCCAGTTGTAATTTTGCCAAAAAAAAATGTACGTTATAATTTTTTTTTTGTAATTTTAGAAATTTAATCTTAAAAAATAATCGGGAGTTTTTTTCTCCTAAATTTATGGCTTCAATGTCAGAAATTATCCAAGGCTTTTATTGTACATTTTGAAGTTATTTAAACTTTAACTTTTTTTTTTGTCAATTTACGACTTCAAATCTCAGAAACTTTGAGTTTTTTTAGGCGTACTGCCCATAGCTTTGTAATTGGTTTTACTCTACAATGGTTGGAATAATGTGTTGTACATGTTTTGACTTTAAACTAATTAACAATCTCCACCAGACTGACTTTTACCACCGTAATAATCTCAGCGTGTCCATAAAATGATCTCTTTCTGATGTTCAGGTCGCTTCAGGCTTCGGTTCTCCAACGTACGTGTCCAGACTGGAGGTGAGACGCTCATTTCATGTTGAAAATCTTTCTTTTATACTCTCTGCATTGACTGTAATACCTATATACAGGACATGAGGCGTGATTACACTTGATATTTCATAATAATAACTGTGTTTTGTGTCCTCAGGGCATCCAGGACGCCCTGCAGAAGGCGCTGTCCTCCATGTTACAGGAGTCGCCTCGCAGGAGAGTCGCTCTGGTGACGTTTACTGACGAGGTTCGGATAAAAACATTTAGTGAATCATTTAAATGCAGCTTATCACTGGTTTGTGCGTCATTTAGTTCACTATATTTTATTTGACTCATACTACAGACTCCATAGATCAGTGTTTCCTAATTAAATACGGATCAACAGGTTGTTAAAGCAAATAAAATCAACCAAATGTATCGCAAAGTTCTCAAAGAAAATTTAAGGTTTTTTAATCGTACATTTTTAACTTTAATCTCAGAGAATATTCAAGGTTTTTTTTTTCCTCATTGATGTATTATTTGTATTTTGGAGAATATTTAAAAAATGTTTCATTGTGAATTAAGTATTTTTTTTTCAGGTAAATTTCAGACTTTAATCTTGAAGAATTATCTTTTTTTTCTAATTTCTTTTCAGTTTACTGTCAAAGTTTTTTTTATAGTAAATTCAAGTCTTTAATCTCAGAGAATGTCTGAGTATTTTTCCGGTAAATTTCAAACTTTAATCTCCAAGAATTATCACATTCTTTTTTTCTATTATTTTTTTTTACTGTATTCTTAAGATTTTTTTCATATTTCTGTTTTTTTCAAAGAATACGTGAGTTTTTTTCATGAATTAAAGAGTTTGTTTTTATTCTTAGAGAATATTCACCTTTTTTATTTTATCCTCAGAGAATATTGGATTTTTTTCAGAGTAAATTCAAGACTTTAATGTGATTTTTTTCCAACTATAATCTCAGAAAATATTCAGGTTTATTTCTCAGAATTTTTTTAATAGATTTTTTTCAGAGTAAATTCCAGACTTTACTGTGATCTTTTTTCCAACTATAATCCCAGAGAACATCCTTTTTTTCTTGTAAATTGAGCTAAATACTTAATTTTCCTATATACATACATATATATATATATATATATATATATATATATATATATATATATATATATATATATATATATATATATATATATTTTTTTTTTTTTTTTTATATATTTTATATACAAATAAAATGAGCATTTAAATTAATCTTATTTTAGTTTAGTGAGCTTCACCAGCAGGGTGTTTTAGATCCTGCTCTATGATTGTTCCTCTAAAAACCTTACCGTGGTGCCGCTTGTTGTCCAGGTGGTGATCTACGGTGACGGTACCAGAACTCCTCTGACCCTCAGAGCCTGGGCTCTGTTCGATGAAAATCACATCTGGCAGCAGAGTTCAGCCTTCAGCGTTCCTCACTGCATCGCTGAGACACATCTGCAGCTGAAGCAGAGGATCAAGGAGTGAGTGGAGTTCTAAACGTCACGTTAAATCCTCTATGCTTTATTCACTGATGTGTTTCTGTGTCTGCAGCCTCAGGGAACACGTTAAATCCTCTTTATGCTTTATTTATTTCTGTATTTCTGTGTTGCAGCCTCAGGGAACACGGAGCCACGGCTCTCGGTCCTGCTGCTTTAGCCTCTGTTGCCGTGGCGTCCAGGTATCCAGGGTCAAAGGTGAGGACGAGTCAGACTAGATAAGAAGACTAGTTGTCCATTTGTCTATCGCTTTGTAACTTTTTTGTCCAATTTTTTATCTTTTTTGTTTTGTTTTGTGTCGTTTGTCTCATTTTTTATCATTTTGTGTCTCGGTTTTGGAATATTTTGTCTTTTTTTGTCTGACTTTTGTTGCTTGTTTCATGTTTTTGTCACTTTATGTTTCATTTTTGTCGTGTCGCGTTTCCTTTTTGTCTCGCTTGTGTTTTGTCTATTTATTTTATTTTTTTCTTGCTTTTGTCATTTTTGTCGTTTCTCAATTTTTTTGTCACTTTGCAACTTTTTTGTCAAATTTTTTGTTGTTTCGTGTCTCATTCTTGTAATATTTTGTCTTGTCTTTTTTTTCTTTTTTAGTCTGATTTTTGTTGTCTCGTGTTTTTCTCGTTTTGTGTCTCGTTTTGCGTCTCATTTTTGTGACATTTTGTCTTGTTTTTGTTGTTTTTTGTCTTTTTTAAAGTAAAATCCTCTCTGGTTCAGTTCCAGATGACTAAATGTTGTGTTCCTTTGTCGACACTGATGTGGAAGTTGTAATGTGGAAATGATAAACTGAGGCTGAATGTTGCTGAAACTGAATTTATTTTTCTTGAGAAGTTTCATGTTGTTCATAATGTTTTGTAAAAGATAATTCCTTAACCTAACCCTAACCCTGCTCTCCTTTTTATTCTGTTCTATTTCCTGCTGCTGTTACATTGTAAATTTCCCCGCTGTGGGATCAATAAAGGTTTAATCTATCTATCTATCTATCTTAAATGTGAACATTTTTGCACTAAAACAAAGGAATCTTTAGGAGTTGTGGTTATTTATAGGTTATTATGCTGTGGTTTTACTGGTCCAATCCACTGGAGATTAGACTGGACTGGATGTCGCCCCTGAACTAGAATGAGTTTGACAGCCCTGGACTAAAGTGTCCTAACTATGATGTAAATTGTGTATTTGTGTTGACACCAACTGGAGTCCTGTCGGTTGTTTTGTCTGGTCAAACTGAGCCCACCTTCCTGTCCTGCAGGTAGTTCTGTGTACCGACGGTCAAGCCAACATCGGACTGGGAGCCATGGACCAGAGTCGCTCTCAGCCGTCATCCGATGCTCCAGACTTCTACGGACAGGTGGCTCAGCGGGCCGTGGACAGCGGGTCAGGATCCAAACCCATGAACCATGGACTGAACGTCTGCTTCACTGTAAAACAATCAGAAAATACAATAAAACTGTTCTCTTTCTGCTCCTGTTTCAGAGTCATCATATCAGTGATGACGTTTGAAGGGACCGACTGTCGGCTGGCAGATATCGGCCGACTGGCCGACGCTACCGGAGGACAGGTGAGGAAACGTTCATGTTCTGAATTACTGGACAAATAAAGGCATTTCTGACAGGTGGTTGAATTATGACAGAACAACTTTAACCCTCCTGTTGTCCTCATTTACAGGAACCAAAAAATATTATTTCCTTGTCTGAAAAAAATCCAAAAATTCACCAAAAAAATTCCCCAAATTTCTCAAAATTTGCAAAACCTTCAGGAAGAAAATTCTAATAATTCCTTAAAAGTTTCCCTTAGAAGTTTTATTTTTAAAAAAATCCCCCAAATTTGGCAAGAAAATTCTCCTAAATATTTTCAAAAAATTCCCCAATTTCTGAAAATTTGCAAAACCTTCAAGAAGAAAATTCCAATAATTCCTGAAAAATTTTCTAAAAAAAAATAAATAAATTGGGAAGAGAATACTAGTAAATATTTTCAAAAAATGAGTAAAAATCCTAAAATATCTGAAGTGATTCCATATATATCAGTAAAACTTCTAATATTTTCTTTAAACACATGCACACAAAAATCAACCAAAATCCAGCAAAATTTTGGGATTTTGGATGGGTTTTGGTTGATTTTTATGTAAGGTTATGTAAGGTTATGTAAGGTTTTTATGTATGGTTGATTTTTATGTAAGAAACATTTTTAACATTTTTTTTTCCACCAAAAAATGTTCAAAAATTTCCCAAAAATGTTGAAAATGTGAACATCAGAAGTTTCACTTTGAAAACACATATTTTTTGCCCACATTTTCAAACTTTAAAACGGGTCAGTTTTGACCCGCAGGACGACACGAGGGTTAACAAAAGTAGTTGGCTGCATAAATGACTCCACCTTGGGTTAAAAATCAAACACGATGAACTAAAACAACACAAGTCAGCTGGAACTAAAGAGACTACAGTTGTTCAGTCACAGTGAAGACTTAAACTTGGTCTAAAAAACTCTACAAAAAGAGTCTGACAGATCCTGAAGGATCTCCCGTTTGATTTACATCGCAGCTCCTGGATGTCAACATGAACCCGAGTTAACAGGAATAATGGATTTAATCCATACACAGGCTTTAAATCAGCTTCCTTAACTCCTGCTCCCGTACAGGTGAACATCGTCAGCATCGGTACCATAGCAACAGAGATCCAGTCAGCCTCTGCGGACAATGTCCTTGCAACAGGCGCCACGGTAACGCTGATGGGTCCCGATGGAGTGTGAGTGAACGGAAACTTTTCAGCTGGTTTTGTTAGTAAAATTGAAGAGCCTTCCTTCCGTGGTTTTTAACTCCCCTCCCTGTGTGTCTCTGCAGATATTTTCCATTTATAGAAGAAAACGACCACAAAGTGGTGAAAGAGATCGGTAACGTCACCAGAGGGACGGAGATCACCTTCCAGTTCGCTGTGAAACCAGATTTTGTGGACGGTGAGGCGACGATTACTGTCCGTAAAAAGTTCACACCTATTATTGTTTTACCTTCATACTGTCAATATTTCCAGAGTTTCAGACCCTTGAAGTCCATAGAGGTGGGTCCAAATGAACACTGATCTGAAATGATGGAAAAAGTCCATTTTTAATGAAGTTCTGAGGCTCAGAAATGATGGAAAAAGTCCATATACTAGTCCAATACAACTCAAAAATCCCTTAAAATGACTCAAACTTGTCCAAAATGACTAAAAAATTATTTTAAATGACACAAAAATTGTTTAAAATGACTCAAACTTGTCTAAAATAACTCAAAAATTGCTTAAAATGACTCAAACTTGTCTAACATGACTCAAAAATGTTTTTAAAATCATTCAAACCTGTCTAGAATGACTCAAAAATTCTTTAAAATGGCCTAAAAATCATTTACAATGACTCAAACTTATCAAAAATGACTAAAAAAGTTGCTTAATATGACTCAAACTTTTCTAAAATGACTCAAACTTTGTCTAAAATTTGACCAACTGAAGTTCTGAGGCTCAGAAATGATGGAAAAAGTCCAGTAAAAATTGACTTTTTCCATCATTTCTGAGCCTCAGAACTTCATCAGTCCAGCAGATAGACACATGATATTTAGGAGGAAAAACAAATCTGAGTTCTGGTAAAAACTGACACCAGATCAGTTTAAATACATCCAGGTGTCACAGTGTAAAGAATAAATCTGGCTGTAAATGTATATTAATTATACAGCATTTGTCTGTAAAATTACACCGTTTCACCATATTTAAACCAGCTAAAAATACAATTATTTCACAGACCTTTGCAGTCATTTCCATAATTTTATGCACATGTTGAATAACACAGTATTGTAGCGTTCTTAATGTTTTGAGGTTTTTTAGTATTGCTGCCAGATCTTCAGGGTTTTGGTTTATTCTACAGATTTTTTTAAAGAAATCGAGAAGCAAAGATTCCAGTAAAGATGTGTTAAAACTTCCTGGTTACATTAAAGATAAACAAAACAAAAATACAAACTTTTTATGTTATTATGCAACTGTAGAAATTCAAATTATGAGATTCAGATTTAAATATACGGACTTGTTATGAGCAGATTTGGTTGATTTGATTTAGAACGAGCCTATTTAGTCGGCCACTTCTTTTAAATCACATCTTAAAACCCACTTTTATAGACGTGCTTTTATGTGAGGTTTACTTTTAGGTCTATTTAGTGTTTTATTCTGTATTATGTCCTGTTTATTTTAGATGTTCTCTTGGGTTTTATTTGACTTTTAGCTGCCTGGTTCTTTGGTGTGATGTCGTCTCTCTATTGCTACAATTCTTTTTTTTTTACTTTTAATTTGAACCCTCAATCTTGTTCTTTAATTTTCAAACTGCCTAGCTCCCTTGTTTGAGTTGTGTGCTAATCTAGCTAATTATTCATTTGATTTATTATCATTTTTACTATTTATTTGTAATTGACTGCTCTGACTTTTCTCTGTGTTGCATGGTTTAACTGTCAAAGCTCTTTGTGAACGCTGTTCTTAAGGCTGCTATAGAAATAAAGCTATTATTATTATTATTTAAAGATGCTGGTTGATACATCAGTGCTTGTTTTTCCAGCGTTTCTGCAGAAGAACACGATTCCGTTCCAGCTGCAGCTGAGCTTCAAGACCAGAGACCAGCAGAGAGTCACTCGGATCATCACCGAGCAGCGACCGGTGACCAGCAGCAAGTAAAAAAAAAAAAAAAAAACACATTCTGAACCAGAACCTCAGTCGTATTCTGTCACTGGGCTGCAGATTTTACTATCTAACGTCAGGACGCTGCTGTTTCGGTGTTCAGAGACACTAAACGCATCTTTCTCTGTCCCCTCAGTCGGGTTCTGATTGGTCGGCTCAACACGGCGGTCCTCGGCGTTCACTGCGCTCAGCTCTCTGCCTTTCTAACCATGGAGGGTCGAGTGGAGGAGGCTCAGAGGCAGCTGAAGGCCCAACAACACCTGCTCAGTCTCATCAGGTACGAGATAAAAACTCTCATTTGTTGATTCAGGGAAAACTTTGAAGGTGCAAACACCACTTCATCAACTTAACACTGTGTAATTTAACTTTTAGTTGATTTAAAACTACATGTAAATTGATGTACCTTGACAAAATTGGCTTGATAAAAGAACTTTTCTTGACGATCTTAATTAAAAATATCTTTGATTGTCGAGGAAATGCTCGTTCCTGTAACTCAGTGTAGATTATTTGTTATTCTGTTGATGAGTTTTTGCTATCTTGGTGATGTTTACTGTCTTTTTGTGTTTTATGTATCTTTATTTTAAGGTTTATGAAGAAAAACTATTCATATATTCTTACTGTATTATATTGTCACATTTTAGCTGTTTATGCAGTTGCTGCTGTCTGCCTGTGGAGGGCAGTAGTGTTCATTTAGTTTTAAACAAAAAGGCATTTTTTTTTCAAATTTTTGTCCATTTCTTCTCGTTACCATTTTAACCAGTCAACTGTACAGTTTGTAAACAATCTTTACAAAGAGTTAAAATAATAAAAATCCAGTTTTTTCATCTTTACACACACAATCAACAGCAAAGACTTAAATACAACAGACTTATTTTTTCTGTTGATTAATTGATGACCTCGCTGTGCCTCTTTTCTGTTTATTGGCAGCAGACTGGAGATAATTACCAGCTGTGTATCTTAAAAACACTAAAATAATACAACAAAAATTGTGTTGAAATTTGCTGCGTTTGGATGGAAACCAGACAGACAATGGTTTTCTGTGTTAATTCACGTGTCGATTATTTTCTGGATCAATTAATTAGTCAGAAAATGGTGAAAACGTGGATCAGAGTTTCCTCAAATGTCTTGCTTTGTCCAAAGATATTAAGTTTATAGTTGTAAGGGAGGAAAGAAACCAGAGAATATTCACATTTAACAAGCTGAAATCAGAGAATTCTGTCTTTTTTTCCCCTTAAAATCTACTCAAAGTGATTAATCACCGACTAGAATAGTTGGAGGTAATTTAATAGTTGATAAATAATAATTTATTGGTTCCAGCTCAAAATCCAAACCATCACGTTGGATGTCAAGGTAAAGTCAGAATTAGCTGCTAAACTTGTCGTTCTCTCTGCATCACAGCAGATTGAGGCCAATCAGAAAGGAGGAGAGTATCTATGGCAACTGGATGGACACCATGACGACCATCTGTGATGACATCAAGCCGGATACGCCTGTAGCTGGGGTGAGTTTCATGGGACTTTTTGCATTTTCTAAGCTCTACTTAGAACCTTCTTAACATTCAACAGTGCAAAATGCAATTTCTTGCAACTTTTCAGCGAGTAAAGACTTGGATCGGGAGTGTATCTCCATAGGGGTACAGAGGAACATTTCCAGCAACCATCACTCCTGTGTTCTAATGCTACATTGTGTTAGCTAATGGTGTTGAAAGGCTCAATGATGATTAGAAAACCCTTGTACAGTTATGTTAGCACATGAATAAAAGCGTGAGTTTCATGGAAAACATGGAATTGTCTGGATGACCCCAAACTTTTAAACGGTAGTGTAGATTTTTAGTGTGTTTTTACTATATTTTTAGAACATTTTTACTGTATTTTACTGTATTTTGCTATATTTTTATTGTATTTTCACTATCTTTTTATATATTTGACTATGTTTACTGTATTTTTTACTGTATTTTTACAATATTTTTACTGTATTTTAAATATATTTTACTGTATTTTCACTATATTTTCAACTGTATTTTACAGTATTTTGACAGTATTTTTAATATATTTTACTATATTTTACTCTGAACTTTTATTACATTTTTACTGTTTTTTTAATATATTTTACTATATTTTAACTGTATTTTTAGTGTATTTTTACTATATTTTTATTGTATTTCAATATATTTTAACTGTATTTTTTACATATTTTTAGTGTATTTTTTACTATATTGTCACTGTATTTTTTACTGTATTTTTCCTATATTTTTACTGTATTTATTTTCTACTGCATTTCACTGTATTTTTACTGTATTTGTAATATATTTTACTAAAGTTTTATATTTTTACTGTATTTTTTCGATACTTTTTATTATATTTTTACTATATTTTATTATACTACCAGTCAAAAGTTTGGGGTCACTTTGGGGTCCTTATTTTTCGTGCTGAAAGTCTAATTGATGATTAGAAAACCCTTTTGCAGTTATGTTAGCACATGAATAAAAATGTGAGTTTTCATGGAAAACATGGAATTGTCTGTAGTGTAGACAATATTCAGGACAACATATTCTTCTACATACATCTAACTTTGAGCCTCGTACTGCTAGAAACTAGGGCTGGGCGATAAATCGATTTTATCGATTAATTCGAGTTTGTACTTAATGTCGATTTGTTTTCATGAAAATCGATTTTCTCATCAACATCCGCCACCAACGCCTTCCCGCTGGGCTCCCGTAGTTCAGAGTGCGGACCCTCCGCGCTTGATACACAAACAACATGGCGGCGAGCGGTGCAGATCTAAAGGCACGTGTCCACTAGATGCGATTTTCCCTCACGGCAACGCACACATCTGAAAATGGCACGGACGGCGGTCACGAGCGGTCCACAACATGGTCACATGACAGCGTCGCTACATGGTGACGTCACCGAGCTTTCAGCTGGACAGGCAGACAAGTCGGATAAACACAGCGGCTCGGCCACAAACTTTCCCTTTTATTTCAAAAAACACGTCAGCGAAAAGTATTTCTGAAAGCATTTGAAGCGAGAAATAATCTGCAGCAGCTGAATCTGTCCTTGTTTTAGGTCACTGACGTCAAGTTTAGAAGTTTGAGGACAGTTTCACGATGTGTGGAATCTCCGCACGCCGCAGGCAATTTGCATAAAGTAGAAGTCAGTCTACTTTATGCAAATAAGCTGCAGCCCTCTCCAGGTAAACACACCGGATCACAGCTGGAAATGCACTGCAACCGGACCAGCATGCCACATGCAGCGCATTTCCAGCTGCGATCCGGTGTGTTTACCCGGAGAGGGCTGCAGCTCATTTGCATAGAGTAGACTGGACTCCTGCATGCAGAGATTAGGTAGGGGGCAAAAAAAAAAAAAAAATCGGATAAATCGTGAATCTGGATTTTTTGTGAAAAAATCTGAGATTTTTTTTTTAGGCCATATCGCCCAGCCCTACTAGAAACTGATTTTTGTCCCATTTCAGAGTCTCTCCGATGAAGCAGCGAAGGTCGTTTACCAGATGAGGAGAGCCAGCAGCATCAGCATCAACAACAACTACTTCTGGAGAAACACAGCGGAGTTCCAGCAGAGAGCTACGAGGGAAAAGGAGGCCCCGACGGAAGAAAAATGAAAAAATAAAAAGTCACGGAACTGATAAAAGTGGCATTTTTCACCATTAATCTGCCTGTAATGAAGCAGCTACAGCTCTGGGTTTCTTGGTCTCTACAAGCTCTACTAAAGTGGAGAAAAAATAAGACAAGAACAAGTAAATGAGACATGAATGGACCTTTTTGCACAAATCTGAGTCACATGATGAAGCGTAAACATGAACCAATCACTCCGTTGTTGTATTTAATGCATCAGACATGGACCACTGCAGGTTTTATCACTGATCCGGATTAAAATGGATCAATTATCTATCAGTGAACTGATGAAACGTGTCTGTACTGCACCAGATTTCTGTTTTAAAGAAACTGTTGTTCAGACAGAGAAGAGGTTGTTTGTGTTTATTGTTAAATAGTTTTGGGTTTTTTTTAACTGAAGTTGACACCAGAAGAATAAATATTTAATGCTGTAACTTTTAATTTGGCTCACAAAAGCAAAACAAACGGATCCCGATGCTTCTTTAAAGACGTTTAAGGTCTTCTTATTACCCAGATTTAGCTGATTCTTTACCTACAGTAACTTCATTTAATGGACCAAAGAATTGGGTCAATTTGGACAAATTTGGTTGAGGGAAAACTTCAAATAATTTTTCAATATGTACATTTTCTTGAAGACTCCTCTTCACTAGAGTCATTTTAGAGAATTTTTTGATCATTTTGGACACATTTTTAGTCATTTTAGAAATGTGCTTTGTCATTCTGGACAAGAACTGAATCATTTTTGAGATGTTTTTGTCATGTTTGATAAATTTTCAGTAATTCTGGACAAATCTGGACAAAAGTTTAGTCAGTTTGGACAAGTTTGTGTCATTCTGGACAAATGTGATTGAGGGAAAACATAATTTTCCAATATGTGCATTTTCTTGAAGACTCCTCTTCACTCGAATCATTTTAGAGATGCTTTTGTCATTTTGGACAAATTTATAGTCATTTTATAAGAAGTTTTTATCATGTTAGACAAATTTTCAAAAAATTCAAAAGTTGTCCTAAATGAAAAAAAAATTACAAAATTAATAAAAAAAAGTAATCCAAATGATTTAAATGTGTCAAAATAGTTCATAAAATGTCCAAAATATTTTGAAAAACTACAATATTGTGTGTGATTTAAGCTAAAATATCTCCGTGAGTTGATTTTAAACTAAATTCAAGAGAAGATAATTTAATAAAAATGCCTTGATAACATAATGTTTCTGTCTTACTATGCCTGGACAATTTCAGACATAAAAGGTTGGTTATTAAAATCTCTTCTTGTTCTTTAAGATGTTCAAAATGACAAAATTTGTCCAGAATAACTCAAACTGTGCAAAATGACATAAAGAAAAGTCCAAAGTGGATGAAGATTTGTCAAAAATTACACAAAAATTGTCAGAAAAGGTCCAAAATTGTGTTTTTTAAACTCACATTTCTGTATCAATTGATTTAAAACTAACATCCAGTCAACAGTTGTAGTAAATGACTTAAAAAATTTACAAAATGACAAAAAAGTTAACCCAAAATCATCTAAATGTGTCCAAATGATTCATAAATTGTCCAAAAATAATTTGAAAAAACAACAATATTGTGTGTAATTTAAGCTAAAATGTCTGTGTTAGTTGATTTTAAACTAAATTCAAGTGAAGACAATTTAATAAAAATGCATTTTTGTCTTACCATGTCTGGAAAGTCTAAAGTGGCTGAAGATTTTTGAGAAATGACTCAAAAATTGTCAGAAAATGTCCACAATTGTTTTTTTTTTTCAAACTCTGAGACAAAAGGAGACAAAGGAGTATTTTCAATGCAGAACTTCTAGCCAGTGACCCAGAAAGATTTCTTTTTTAAGTCGTGCATACGCTTTGTCCCTGCAGGCTGTGTTGTAGTTAATGAAGCTCGTATATCTCGTAAATGTGGTGTTTGAGCTCAGGAACTTCTGGAGAACGTGACGTGATGACCCACAAACATTCACTATGAAGACATGCAGAGATGCAGGCTGTCACTGAGGATTGTGTTTGTAGTTAGAACTCACCTATATTTTGTCACATGCTGCGTGATTCATGCCAAAATCAACAAAGTTTGAAATCTAGTTCAGCATCAGAAAGAACCACTGAAGCTGCAAAAACCACCAATGAGCCGCTGTGACATGAGTATAAATTCAGTTTTTGATGAATGCTGTCAATAAAATAATATATAAAAAATAAAAATAATTTACAGATATTTACGATTACTGAAAAGAAAAAATTTGTATATTAATATCAATTATTTTCAAATCCGACATTAGCAATTTTTAACAGTTAGCTGGCATAATCTAGATGTCTTGGAAAATGAAGAATTAGAATAAGTTAATTTAAATGCTGTATTTTTAAAAAAAACAGACCAAAACTGCAAATACTGTTCACGTCTGCCAATGTCTTTGTTAAACACTGCAAGAAAAACATTTATCCTGTAAAAATATCACCCAACCAACTACCCAGCCAACCAACCGCCCACCCACCCAGCCACTCACCCAACTACCCAACCACCTAACCGATCACCCTACTAACCAACCAACCAACCACCTAACCAACCAACCAACCACCTAACCAACCAACCAACCACCCAACTAACCAACCAACCAACCAACCAACCACCCAACCGATCACCCTACTAACCAACCAACCAACCACCCAACTAACCAACCAACCAACCACCCAACCGATCACCCTACTAACCAACCAACCAACCACCCAACCGATCACCCTACTAACCAACCAACCAACCACCCAACTAACCAACCAACCAACCACCCAACCGATCACCCTACTAACCAACCAACCAACCACCCTACTAACCAACCAACCAACCAACTACCCAACCAACCAACCACCCACCCAACTACCCAGCCAACCAACCGCCCACCCATCCAACCACTCACCCAACTACCCAACCACCCAACTGATCACCCTACTAACCAACCACCCGACTAACCAACCAACCACCCACCCAATTACCCAACCAACAACCAACCAACCACCTAACCGACCACCCACCCAACTATCCAACTAACCAACCAACCCCCCAACCAACTAACCACCAGCAACTTTTGCTAATATAGAGCAACTTCAATTCATGTATACTATTTTACTAAAACAGGGAAAACTGTGACATAACAACAAACTGTTTTAAAAAAAATCCAATAAAAGTGTTAAAAACTGTTTAATTTTTATCTATTTAAAGTGATAATGTCAGTGTGTCTGCTGCCCCTGAGTGGTCAGATTGTGTTACTGCAGATTTCAGTAAAGAGTGTCATTAAATCAGGACATTCTGTTCTGTTCTCCGTTCTGTTCCATTAACACCTTGATGAGAAAACAGGTTCATTGTTGGCAGCAGCAGCTCCATTATCAGTCAAGAGGCGACTGAGGAATGTAGAAAAATCCCTGATGGTAGCGCTGATCTGCAGATAGTTCGCTGTTTACAGCCACGGAAATTTACTTCCAGTTAAAGAAGATGCTGTGAAAGAGGCAGACAGATCTAACTAGGAACTCAAACCTGCAATAAAGTACTTCTATGAGGTGTTTTTCTTCTTGAATGTTACTTTTTTAAATGATAGAGGGAGTTTTTACACTTAAAAACACGACAGTCTCTCTCTCTCTCTCTCTCTCTCTCTCTCTCTCTCTCTCTCTCTCTCTCTCTCTCTCTATATATATATATATATATATATATATATATATATATATAATTTTTTAAATAATACAATGTCAGAGGGATAAGTTTTTCAAATCTAAGACACAAACACGTGAACCGATTCATTAAAAATAAATTTTCCATGACACAAGTCTGAAAAATGTGAGATTTTCTGATAAAATGAGGGTGCAACGAGTTTGACTCAGCCGTATTTGTCAACAAATGATAAAAATCAAATTAACTTTGTGGTTTTGTCACACAAAAACAAATCAAGTTGACGGAAATTACACGTTGATTCGTCTTGAGTTTGTTTACTGGATGAGGAAATGATGCTGCTTCACGTGCTGACCCATTTAAACCGACACTACAGGACAAACGTTTGGAAGTAAGATCAGGTTTGGACAAAAAAGGATCATAGTTTCATGGGCAGACTAAATAAACGTGACTATTTTACACCACCTGTCCAAAAAAACAACCAAAAAAAAACACCTGGGCTTAACTGAGCAAATAGGTCAGAGTCTTCCATTGGATAACTACTGCAGTGATGAAACACCTTCTTTAACCCTAGCTGATGCAGTGAGGAGCTTCTCATTTCTAAACTAAGACATATAAGAAGGAAGACATATCCTGTGGTCATGGAAAGGATGTTAATCTGTCTCAGAAGGGTCAAATTATTGGCCTGCATCAAGCAAAGAAAACAACTAAGGAGATGAAACTACTAAAATCAGGTTAAGAACCGTCCAACGCATCATTAAAACCTGAAGGATGGTGGAGAACCATCATCTTCAGGAGCAAACTCTTAGATGATCGTAGGAAATCACCAGTAGAACTCATGGCTGTTTAATAATAATAATAATAATAATAATAAATTTTATTTATAAAGCGCTTTTCCAAAAACTCAAAGACGCTGTACATAAAATACAATAAGATAAAACAAAACTGTTAATTAAAATCAATAGATAGTAAAACAAGTTCAAGATAAAATACAGAATCACTTAAGGAAAGCAGATCTAAAAAGGTGAGTCTTTAAAAGGGATTTAAATGTGGTGAGGTTGGTGCAGTCACGGAGGGCATGGGGGAGTGAGTTCCAGAGTGTGGGGGCGGCAATGGCGAAGGCTCTGTCCCCCCAATGTCGCCGGCTGGTCCTGTGCGGGATGGAAAGGAGGTTTGTGTGGGAGGAGCGGAGATTCCTGGGGGGGGTGTAGGGGAGGAGCAAATCGGTAAGGTAAGAGGGGGCAAGATTATGGATGGACTTGAAGGTGAGGAGAAGCAGTTTGTACTGGATGCGGTGTGAAATGGGGAGCCAATGGAGGTTCTGCAGGACGGGGGTGATATGGTCGTGAGAACAGGTTCGGGTGAGGAGTCGGGCAGCAGAGTTTTGAATGAGTTGAAGTTTATTGAGAACTTTGGAGGTGGAGCCGAAGAGAATGCTATTGCAGTAGTCAAGGCGGGAAGTGACGAAGGCATGAATGAGGGTTTCAGCGGCTGAGAAGGAGAGGAAGGGGCGGAGACGGGCGATGTTGCGGAGATGGAAATAGGCAGTTTTGGTGATCTGATTAATGTGGGGTTCAAAAGTGAGGTTGCTGTCAAATATCACACCGAGGTTGCGGATGTGAGCAGAAGGAGATAGGGTGGTGTTATCAATGGTAATGGGGGGGTGGGGAAATGGTGTGAGTGATTTAGGTCCAATAAAGATGAGATCAGTCTTGTCGCAGTTTAGCAGGAGAAAATTTTTCCTCATCCAGGATTTAATGTCGGCCAAGCAGCTGGAGAGAGAGGGGAGGGTGGTGGTGGCGGTGGTGTTGGTGGAGATGTAGAGTTGGATATCGTCGGCGTAGCAATGGAAGTGTAGGTTGTGGCGGCGGATGATGTTGCCGAGGGGGAGGAGGTACAGGATAAAGAGGAGGGGGCCAAGGACTGATCCTTGAGGGACACCATGGGACAGGTGAATAGTGAAAGGAAGAACATTTCCACATGAAGGGAACTCAAAGGATCGGGACTAAACAGCTGAGTAGCTCTAAGAAAACCACTGATCAGTGAAGCTGATCAGAAAAAAAGGCTTCAGTTTTCTAGGTAACATAAAGATTGGACTCTGGAGCAATGAAAGAAGGTCATGTGGTCTGATGAGTCCAGATTTACCCTGTTCCAGAGGGATGGCGGCAGTAGTTTAGGTCTGGTTTTGGTCCTGGTTTAAGACCTTTTTAGGACTGGTTTCAGACTGTACTCTGACTGGTTCTAAACATTTTTTTGGACTGGTTTAGGTTTGATTTTGGTTTTAGACCATTTAAGGACTGGTTTAGGACTGGTTTTACAATGTCTTGGACATTTTAAGAGAAGTTTAGGTTTGATTTTGGTCCAGGTTTAAGACTTTTTGAGGACTGGTTCCAGACTGTCTTAGGCAGGTCTTGGACTTTTTTAACCCCAAGAACACCAAACCTACCACCAGGCATGGTGGTAGATGTGGTTTAAATGGACACATTCTACGGTGCAGTGATTTCTGATCATCAAATGCTGCATTTCTGACAATGCCATATGGGGGAATGAGCAGCCTTGGAGAAGGACTGCGCTCTCTGAGTGCTTTACTTGTTAAGATAGCATCTCAGACAAAGCCGCCATCTGCCAATGCCACCTACCAACTCTTCCGTCAGCGTTGTGTCGGTCAAAATTGCTGGTAAAGTGAATTTTGAGGCCTTCTGAGATCAGTAGCCAAACATGATAAACGTCACTGATCCACGAGCAACACACAAAGAAGAGTTGCCGACAGCACGTTTCCCATGGATCAGACGACACCAGGAGCTAATTTTACTGCTCATGCCGGCGCCGATCACATCATTCATGCTGCAGACATAGTTGTCATTGCTGTGGTTAAAACGTGGAAGCAGAACTATTCTGAAATTTTGAGCTGCAGGCAGCAGAGCAGAGATTCTAATCTCAGGTCTAGTGTTGACCTACATACTGGAAACCTGCAGTCCTTAAATATGGGAGGGAACCTCGTCACAGCATTTATAATGGAGTCATTAGCTGTAATTATAGGCTTTTATAATAACTTAATACTAATAATGCACTTTGGAAATAATTAGTAAAGGATTGACAGGTTGGTGAAGATGCAACATTTATTACCTCACATCGGTGGGTCCAAGTTTATCACCAGAACATGGAAAAAGTCCATTTTTGATTAATTTTTTCCATAATTTCTGAGCCTCATCACTTCATCAATGATAAATCTGGACTCTCCTCTATGGACTGCAAGGACCTGAAACTAAAATATTCATGTTGTTATCATTCCTGTGAGTATTTCTTGGTTAGAATCAGGTCATCCAGCCTGAAAATCATTTTGACTCATGATCATAACTGTGTCATGTAATGATGTTTATTAGAAACTATAAGTTATATTCTCACCGTTAACTGTTACCTTCCTGGTATTTAGACACCTGAGGCAAGAAAAGCACAAAAGAAAATATTGTTTCTAGAAATCTAGGTTGAATCTGCTGCCATTTGACCTACTCTGTTCCCGCACCTCAACCAGTCCTGCCAGATTTACCTGGCCGACGGAGAGACAGGTGAGTGGGCGTGGCCACATTTGTCCTTTCCTACAGGACACGGACACACTTTTAAACCCTCTGAGAGCTAGACTTTCTTCATCAGTAAGACTAAGAGCGACAACGAAGCAGAAAACTACAGAAAACTTCTCCAGATCGCCTCACCTGCACCAAGGTACCCAGTTTTACTCTCTTATTCCATATTTACTGCAGAAATCCTCACATGTATGCTTTTTTTGTGCTTAAAAATGACTACTTTTTAAGTCTAAATTAAAGTTTCTTGTAAATGTCTTCACTAAAATTCCCAAATCACCATTATCCCAAAGATTATCTTTAAACAGTGCGATACAGTGGTGTTATTTAGCCATCTAAAGACTTAATCTCTGCACAGAAATCCATTCTTTTGTACATTTTAGTCCTACATTTTCTTTATTTCACTCTGGCACTAACAGGAATGTGTCATCCAGTTGCTTTAGCTCTGCAGACACGAACAACGATAATGAGTCATGAGGACAGATGATTCTTTGTTCTCAAAAAGTTCTCTAAAATGACTCAAGTGAAGAGGAGTCTTCAAGAAAATGTACATATTGGAGAATTATTTGAAGTTTTCCCTCAACCAAATTTGCCCAAAATGACACAATTCTTGTCTATAAAGACAAAAATTTCTCCGAAGTGCCTCAAGATTTGTCCAAAATGACCCAAAACCTGTCCAAGCTGACTAAACTTTTGTCCAAATTTGTCTAGAATTACTCAAAATCTATCTAACATGACAAAAGCTTCTTAAAAAGTGATTCAGTTCTTGTCCAAAATGACCAAAAAAATCTCTAAAAATACTAGGAATGTGTCCAAAATGACCCAAAACCTGTCCAAGCTGACTGAACTTTTGTCCAGAATTACTCAAAATCTGTCTAACATGACAAAAGCATCTCAAAAAATGATTCAGTTCTTTTCTAAAATGAGAAAAAAAAACATCTCTAAAATGCCTAAAAATTAGTCATTAGTCATCCAAAATGACAAAAATGTATCTAAAATAATCAAAAAGTTCTCTAAAACAGCTCAAGTGAAGAGGAGTCTTCAAGAAAATGTACGTATTGGAAAATTATTTGAAGTTTTCCCTCAACCAAATTTGTCCAAAATGACCCAATTCTTGTCTAAAAAGACAAAACTTCTCTGAAATGACTTTTCCAATTGTCCAAAATGACTGAAAACCAGAGAAAATGAATCGTGTCTATGAGATGATCCTGGTATCTTCTGTGTGTAAAAATGCTCCTTTCATTGTCTAGAACTTGTTCTGACCAACCACCTATCACGCATGCTGATATGAGCCTGGAAAGTTTACCCACAATGCACTTTTTAAAGTTTTCTCTGGTGAATTATCAGAAAACAGAAACATATCCAGGGTATTTTTGTTTTCCTTTCACTTAAAAACCCAACACACACGAACAAAAAACTCATCAGAGGCCAATTTGTGTCTCAAATTCTCATCCAAGGATGGGAAAACTTGAGTTAAAACACTGATAAAGCAGTGTAGAAATACTCCATTACACGTAAAAGAAAAAGAAGCCATACATTTAAATTTAAACTAAAGTAAAAGTGCAAAAGTATTGGCATCTTAAACGTGTTTCTAACTTTAATGTTGCATCTGGTACAGGTGATTTAACGACTATATAGAGTTCATCTGCTGTTTTGTTTGTTAAGTTATATTTACTAAATCTGAGAAGTACAAGTAGTGGAGTAAAAACTACATGTTTCAATGAAATCTTGTGGAAGGATAAAGTACCAGAAAGTAGAGATACTTCAGTAAAGTACAGCGCAAAACTAATTAAGTACTTGAGAAAATGCACTTTGTTATTTTCCATCACTGGTTATCGAATGTTTAATTACAGATATTTAATCTTGTTTATACTTTGGTTTTCCTTGGTTCTATTGTCTCAATGTGACCTGCAATCTTTGGCTGAATTGCTGGGAATCAGAAAATGGAAATACTTCAGTAAAATAAATTTACTTGGTTACTTTCCAATACTGGATATCATGATTCAAGCTGAATAAAAGGCTCTTTATGATCATATTTATACTTAAGAATGTCCATGTATATTTGTGAATTTCACCTGCAATCTTTGTCTGAATTGCTGAGAATCCGAAAATGGAAATACTTTAGTCAAGTAAATTTACCTGCTTACTTTCCATTCGTGGATATTATGATTTGTATTTAACAAAATACTTTTTATGATCATATTTATACTTGATAATTTCCATGTGTATTTCAGAATTTAACCTGCAATCTTTGTCTGAATTGCTGAATATCAGAAAACTGGCAAATCGAAACAAAGTACAAGTAAATTCAGCAATGTACTTGAGTAAATATATTTAGTTTGGTTTCCACAACTGGATATCGAATGATTATTATCAGATATTTTATCTTATAGTTCTGGATTTCTTCAGTTGTTAAACAAATGTGGCCAGCAATCTTTGCCTGAATTGCTGAGAATCAGAAAATGGAAAAACAAGTAACTCAAAACCGTACTTTACTACATTTACTTGGTTACTTTCCATTACTAGATATCATGATTCATGCTCAGTAAAAGGCTCTTGATTATCATATTTATTCTTAAGAATTTACATGTATATTTCTGAACCGAACCTGCAGTCTTTGCCTGAATTGCTGATAATTGATATCCAGATGTGTGATGTGAAGACTGTGTCTGTGTGTATGTGTTTATATTCATACAGGATTATTAGAATTATTAACAGTTATATACCTGTACTGTAGCGTGACAACCTCTTAATATTAAATTACTCACATAAATTTGTAGTTTGCTGTGGCTAAACTTTCATTTTTATCAATTAGTTAGGTGAACCGTATAATAAAAATATATGTTTGTCAGGTAATCATGTAATCTTATGTCTCTGTTTGGCTCCACATCTGTTGTTTTTTATATGTGCTATACAAATTCCGATTAATTGGACTTATTATTGCAACTTTTCCTTCCATTTTTCCTTTAAATTTCTGAAATAATTCCATGCAAGTATTTAATTGATACTGATCATAAGTTCATTTATTCTAATCAGATCTCCCAAGTTACCCTAAAATCTGAATCTACAGGAGTCTAAATGAGTATATATTAGTTACTAATCCCTATTATTATTATTATTATTATTATTATTATTATTATTATTATTATTATTATTATTATTATCATTAAAAATCTGTTTCTATTTGGGTTTAAACGTGCTGAATTTTACATCTCTGCTTTATATCCCTGCCATATCAAGGGTGTTAAACCAGCTGGTAGATAAACTATGCTGCGAGTTTGTTGTATTTAACCATGAGCAGCAGGAAAACAGCCTCCAGCAGCAAATAAACACTGAAACAGGATCAGCAGGATGTAGGAGGCGTACAGACTGGAACAGAACTGCCCTCCGCTGCGTTTTAAATTACCCCTTTTGTGGTGAATTACAGCTGTTAAAACAGTGTTGCCCTGCATGAACCTCAGCTGTAACGTTACCTGTGCACACAATCACCTGCAGCGTACGTGATGCTGCAGGACAGAATCTGGTCTGGCCTCATTCCTCACGTCTTCTGACCATCCTGATCCGATCTGAGGAGATAAAGGAAACGTGTGACTTATATAATGTGTCCGTTTATCTCTCATAAGTTCAGTTTGCCCTCTTATTATGCTCTTTTTGACTTTTGTCGCCCCCACTTTTTTTTACGTCTAATTTTATTATTTATCATTTGTCAGGTCGCCTTTAACCCTGTACGAACCAAATATAGGGAAAAAAAGCAAAAATTATATGTGTGTATGTGTGTGTGTGTGTGTGTGTGTGTGTGTGTGTGTGTATATATATATATATAAATTTTACCAAAAAAATTGCAAAAAATGTTATATATTTTACACACACACACCTATATATACATATATAGAAATAAAATATATAAATAAATATATATGCATATTTAGATATTTTATTTATATATGTATATGTGTATGTATATGTGTGTGTGTGCGTGTGTGTGTGTATATATATATATATATATATATATATATATATATATATATATATATATATAAATAATAAAAAATAATTACAAAAAAGAAAACATATATTTCTGCAGGGCTAACCAAATTTGGACCCATTTTTATGTACTTCAAGAGCCTGTAACTCTAAAATATTCATAGTATGACGGTAAAATTTTGCATTGTGTCAATAAGTATACTAACGTTACTGCAGATAAAGAATGAGATGACAGATTTTTATAGAAAATGACCAAACTGTCTCTATCTTAGCTGCGTAGCGTCAGTTACTGTGTGAGTGAACAGCATTGTTGTCTTTTAACCGTGACCACAACAAAACCTCAACAAACTAGTTCTAGTTACATAAACTGTAGGGATGGAGGTAAAGAACAATACATCAGACAAACAACATGTCTGCTTGTTCAAGTACGAGGTCAGACCCGCCTCATTTCACTACGATGACAAGCAGAAGAGCTGCGAACAACAAAGGGTCACAAGAACAGCTTTTATAGTAGGATAACTTAAAACACACATACTGAACACACCAAGGTAGGAAACTTCTACTTATTGTATGAAAATAAAGCACAGAGGTGGTGGTTTTCATCCTCCTCAGGGTTAAAGGTGCAATAACAATGACAATAATAACGTTCACACTAGAAATTACTATTTTTTTACAAATACTAAATTTATTTTTATTGAAAATGGTATCTGTGAAATGACTGATATATCAAATACTTCTGTATTTATTTACCCGTCAACACACTTTCAGCAGGTTTTTGCTCATTATAATTTACAGCTATTTGAATGACAACATCTCAGGACAGTTTTTTAACAAATCAAGCTAAGGCTTTGAAGATAAACGAAATCTTAGATTGATCATCACATTGTTTTATGGTGAAAGATGCGGTGGAGCAGGAATTCACCTAAATCACTGAAACAGAGGTGCTCCCACTGTGCTGCTGAGAAATGTGGTTGAACTGGAGTTTGGACTGGTTTTACACTGGATTTGGATTCAAGTTTGGACTGGTTTTAGAGCAGATTTGGATTCAAGTTTGGACTGGTGTTAGACTGGATTTGAACTTGAGTTTTGGACGAAATGTGCTCGGACATCTGCTGTGGGAGTCTTTCTGACTCTGGGAAGATGTTTGGATTTCTGTCGTTCTATCGGTGTCATACTAGACATTTATGAGTTCTCTCTCCTCCTTCACGGTTGTTCTGTTTCCTTAGAGTTTCAGGACTTCAGAGGGTTGATCAACTAATCAATTTATCAAATAACGTTCAAGCTCGACTAGGAATTCCGATTAGATTTAGTGTCTTCAAAACACAAAATCATCTCTTCCAAAGGTTGACTGTAAATGTAAACTATATATATCTGTCTCTCATGTCTTCGTCCCTCAGGATGTCTCTATACAGCAGCTTTCTCCTGTCTGACGAGCAGTTCCAGTGCTCCATTTGCCTGGATGTGTTCACCAACCCTTCATCCACACCGTGTGGACACAGCTTCTGCATGGCCTGCATCAGCCGATACTGGGATGGACTGAAGGTCTGGTTCCTTCTCTCACTTTCTGTCCTTTTGTTTGTTCTTACTTTATTTCTGCTCTTTCTTCTTCTTCCCTTCCCTTCCCTTCCCTTGTTTTCTCCTCTCTGGGCTCATTTGGTTGAGGTTTTTAACAGGTGTGTTTTTCTCTCCGTGGTCATCCAGGTCTGCCAGTGTCCTCTGTGTAAGAAGACCTTCCAGAAGCGTCCAGACCTGCAGATCAACCGGACACTGAGAGAAATCACCGAGCAGTTCAAATCCATGAAGGGTGGAGGAGGAGGAGCTGGGAGGGAGAAGAGGGGAGGAAAGGGAGACACAGGGATACCTGAGGATTTATACAACGAACTGAGGAGGAGGCTGCCTCGGCCTCTGCCGAGCAGTGAGGCTCCGACTCACAGTGAGCTGCTGGTTTTGATCCTCCATCAGTACAACACAGGGTCAATTATGCGGTTCAGATTAGATCAACCAGACAGTGTCGATTCCAGACTGCAAAGGCATAAAAACAGACTCTTCAACCTGTTATTCTGGCTGACAGTAACAATAACAGTCCTAATACACACATGTAAGATCAGGACAAGTTCTCAGACAAATCTAGGTTTCAGGAAGAGATTTCAAATATATGATGACCCCAAAGAGACACAAAATTGTCATGAAGAATGCAAAATGACCACAAACAGACAACAAACAAGCATAAAAGCATGTAAAATGAGTATTTTTTTATCTCTATGTACAGCACTTTGACTGAAAGCACTTTATAATTAATTTATTATTATTATTACTAAATGATCATGAAGAAATGGAAAATGACCAAAAAGAGATGCAAAATTACCACAAACTGGCACAAAATTACCACAAACTGGCACAAAATTACTACAAACTGGCACAAATGACCTGAAATGGCCACAAAACGACTAAAAGGGGACAAAAAAAATCACCTTAAGGCATAAAATGACCAGAGCGATGAAACAGAACTACAAAGAGACACCAACATACTACAACTTACTACAAAGGACAACAACAGAGACACACAATGATCATTAAGAGATGCAAAATTACCACAAACTGGCACAAAATGACCACAAATGGGCACAAAATGACCACAAAAAGGGCACAAAATGACCAAAAGGAGATGTAAAATGACCACAAACAGACCAAAAATTTGCATAAAAACATGTAAAATCACCACAAAGACAAAAAGTGACCACAAAAAGAGCACAAAATGACCATACAGGCACAAAATGACCACCAACAGGTACAAAATAATCACAAAGAGATGCAAAATGACCACTTTGCAGCACAAAATTGAACATTCAGAAACCTAAAATAATCACAGTGATGCTAAAGAACTACAAAGACACATCCAATTACTAAAAAGAAGGCTCAAATCAACCAAATGGAATGCAAAATTGTTAGGATCCTGCTCTAGCCCCTGCCCTTCTTTCCCTTTTTCCTCTTTTTCCTTCTTTCTCCCTTGAGTCCTGATTTGTTTCTGTGTTGACCTGTCTCTCTCTGGCTCCCTCTGTCTGTCACCTCTCCTTCATGTCTCTCTCTCTCCCTGTCTCTCACCCTCCTGCTTCACCTGCTTCACCTGCCTGCACTCTGGTTTGCTGATTGCTACAATGAGTTTCAGCTGCAGCAATCAGGTGACACCATTCACCTGTTCTCCACCTCACCTCCACTATTTAAACCCTGCTCATTCATTCACTCCCTGCTGGATCATTGACCCACATACCCTCAAAGATTCACATCCTACTTCGATTCTGTTTCCCCCCACCAAGCCTGCCACCTCCAGACTGCTTTAGCCCCATGGACTCTGTTGCTTTCCCCCCTCCTGGATTTCCCCTTCTTGGACTCTATTTTGCTCCAACCTGTTCATGGATTTCCCCTTCTTGGACTCTATTTTGCTCCAACCTGTTCATGGATTTTCCCCAGCCTGTTTTCCCCCTCGGTTCTCAGTTTCCCCATGTCGTGAGTACCCCTACCCAGCTTAGTTTTGTAATTCAGTTCAGTTTTGTAAACTTCCGTTTTTTTGTATTTATAGAGTTAGAGTTTTAGTAGTTGGTTAAGTTCTGTTCCCCCCAGTTCAGTTCCCCACTAATGTATTGGTTCAGTTGTTGTTTAAATAAATCTTTCAGTTATTCACCTGTCAGCCAGTTCTGTGTGTCTGCGCTTGGGTTCTCCTGCTTCCCCCGCCCGTAACACAAAATTACCTTTAAGAAATGTGAAATGAGCTCAGACAGATACAAATGATCATTAAGAGATGCCAAATGATCAAAGGGAACCAACAGAACTGCAGAAACACAAACTTATTGCAAAGGACAACAACAAAGAGACATAAAATGATCGTCTTTAGATGCAAAATGACTACAAACGGGCACGAAATAACGACAAATGGACACAAAATGACCAAAAGGTGGCCAAAAAATGAGCATCCTACGGCATAAAATGACCAAAGAGATGCAACAGAACTACAAAGAGACACCAACTTACGACAAAAAGGCTCAAATTGACCACAAAGAGACACAAAATAATCATAAAGGGATGCAAAATGATCACAAATAGACGCAAGATGAGCACAAATAGATACAAAACGACCACAAAAAGACACAAAATGACTACAAACAGACGCGAAATGACCACGAACGGACACAAAATGACCACAAAAAGACACAAAATGACTACAGACGCACAATGACCATGAACGGACACAAAATGGCCAAAAAATGAGCACCCTAAGGCATAAAATGACCAAAGAGATGCAACAGAACTACAAAGACACAAAAATCTTTTCTACTGAAGCTCCTACCATGACCTGGATGTATGAGAATGTACAGACATACTTCTAATTCTTTAAAGCTGGGGGCAAATACCTTCCTGTCTTAGATGATAAAATGATCGAATCGTGTTGACCTTTAGTCTACTTTTTTTTTTTGACTCGTCACAGCAGGAAAAGTACCCAGACCGAAAAACACAAAGATCCTGAACTAGTTTGCCCACATGGAGCGTTTAATGTCATCAGTTAGTCGTGCTTCTCCTGCTGCGACCAGCCAGAATATCTGAAGCGATAAAAGCCTGTTTGCATAGTTTCTGAAGGTGCATGAAGGCTGGAGAACTGCAGTAGAATAGAAAGTATTTAGTCGTCTGTAAACGCTCGAAAGCAACGTGTCAAATGGTGCAAAAACATCAGGGTGGTACAACAAAAACAAGAAATAAACAACAATAAACTGCTTCAGATGCAGCAGAACTTCAGAGACTCTGATTTGGGATCATTTTGTAAAGGTTTTTCTCATTTTGGAGACATTTCAAGTCATTTTGGACAAATATTGAATCATTTTTTAAAAAGTCTGAAGTAAGTTTGGACACATTTTGGCCTTTTTACGATAAATTCTGAGTAATTAGAAAAGGTTTTAGATTTTTTGGTCATTCTGGACAAAGCTTAAGGATTATGAGTCATTTTTTGACACATTTTAAGTTCTTTTGGTGAAGCTAAAGGTCAATTTTGACAAGTTTTAGGCCAGTGTAGAAACATTTTTGTCGCTTTGGATTTTTGAGTAAATCTGGATGAATTCTGTGTCATTTTGTACAAATATCGAATCATTTTGGACAAATTTTGATTAATTTTGCACAAATTTTGGGTAATTCTGAACAAATTTAAGCCACTTTAGACCAATAATGAGTCATTCTTGGACAAATTTGGTTATTTTACACCAACTTGGGATCACTTAAGATAAGTCTGTAAAATTTTTTTGTCATTTTTGACACATTTCAAGTAATTTTGCACAAAGTTTGAGCTGTCAGATTACTACAAAGAGACACACAATGATCATGAAAAGATGCAAAATGACCACAAAACGATGCAAAATTATAGAAAAGAGATTCACAATGACCAAAAACAGATGCAAAATCATCAAAAAAAAGATTCATAATGACCAAAAACAGATGCGAGTTTTCAAGTTTGCAAAATTAAGAAGTTGCAGAATTTTTCTTTTAAATACACCCATTTTTTCTAATTTTGGAATTATTCTGAATGAGTTTTAAGTCATTTTGGACATTTTTCTTTTATTAATTCTGTACAAATTTGATCACTTCCGGCAAGTCTAAACAATAATATTTGGGTTCAACAACAAAATAACATTTAAATTAGCAACATCATTATATAAACCCAACCCATCAAAATAATATTTGCAAGGTCCATCTAAATCAGCAAATTAGATTTTTATTTTTTCATTATGCAACCATGTATTTAATTCAGTGACAGGAATATGTCCCTTGGATGACTTTTTCCACTGTGGAGTTGCTGCAGGCTGCTAGTCTGATAAAGATTCCTGCTGTGCAACATTACTGTGACAATAAAGACATAAATCATCAGCAGAATGAGCAGCGACACTGAGCTGACCTGCAGCTCAACTCTGTAGTCAGTACTAATGTATTAAAAAACCAGGAAGAAACATATTTTATGCTCAGATTATCAGTATTTTTATATATGTGAATGTAATTAAATTATGATTTTGCATCTATTTGTGGTCATTATGAATCTCTTTGATGATTTTGCATCTTTTTTGGTCATTATGAATCTGTTTTTGGTCATTATGAATCTCTTGTTGATGATTTTGCATCTTTTTTGGTCATTATGAATCTCTTGTTGATGATTTTGCATCTCTTTTTGGTCATGATGAATCTCTTCTTGATGATTTTGCATCTCTTTTTGGTCATTATGAATCTCTTCTTGATGATTCTGCATCTCTTTTTGGTCATTATGAATCTCTTGTTGATGATTTTGCATCTTTTTTGGTCATTATGAATTTCTTTTTAATGATTTTGCATCTCTTTTTGGTCATTATGAATCTCTTTTTGATGATTTTGCATCTTTTTTGGTCATTATGAATCTCTTTTTAATGATTTTGCATCTCTTTTTGGTCATTATGAATCTCTTTTTGATGATTTTGCATCTCTTTTTGGTCATTATGAATCTCTTTTTGATGATTTTGCATCTCTTTTTGGTCATTATGAATCTCTTTTTGATGATTTTGCAAGTTCAGTGTTGAACCGACACTTCAGCTCATTATTATCTAAGGTGAATCCATCTCTGCACTGCTTCCACCAGTCACACCCTCACTGGCTCCATCGGTACCAAACTACAGTGCGATCGCTGCCCTAACCAGTGCCATCGTGCCTCCTCCACCTCCGTATCCTTCCAACCGCTCCAGCGGCCGCAGACGCTTCACTCTGAGTGGGCCTGAAAGCAGCTGGAACCTCCCCATCTGTGAGGTCCACCACCGAGGAATAATGGTAAACCTGAATCACATCTAAAGAAAGTTTCAACCAGAACCTCCTTAGAATCAGCTGGTTCTGTATCTACAGGAACGTTACTTGATTTAGCAAAGTTTTTTAAGTCTTGGCATTTTGAGGTCATTTAGACATTTTTTAGCATCATTTATAGATAGTTTTTTTGACAGTTTTGAGTCATGCTGAACAATTTTGATCCATTATTGACAAATTTTAACTATTTTTCTATAGTTTTGAGTTATTTTGTCATTGTTGGAGTCTTTTTGAACAAGTTTAAAGTCATTTTAGACGAGCTTCAAATTGTTTTGGAGTCAGTTTGGATGATTTTTAACTAATCTGCAATTTTTGAGTTATTTTGGACAATTTTTGACATAATTCTGGTTAATTTTGGAGTTATTTTGGCAATTTTGGTCAGAACATGTTCTAGACAATGAAAGGAGCATTTTTACACCTATTTGATACGAGAATCATCTTCTAGACACGAAGTTTCTCTGGTTTTGGGCCACTTTGGACAATTTTTGAGTCACTTTAGAAAGAATTTTTTTCTTTATAGTCAAGAATTGGGTCATTTTGGACACATTTGGTTGAGGGAAAATTTCAAATAATTTTCCAAAATGTACATTTTCTTGAAGATTCCTCTTCATTTGAGTCATTGTAGAGATGTTTTTTGTCATTTTGGACAAGAGCTGAATAATTTTGAACAAATTTGGAGTCATTTTTTGAAATTTTTTTAGTAATTTTGGACAAAAGGTTAGTCAGTTTGGACAGCTTTTGGGTCATTTTGGAGAAGTTTTAGTCTTTTCAGACATATTTTGAGTAATTTTGGACAAATCTGGACAAAAGTTTAGTCAGCTTGGACAGGTTTTGGGTCCTTTTGGACAAATCTTGAGTCACTTTGGAGAAGTTTTAGTCTTTTTAGGCAGTGCATTCTGGGTAAACTTTCCAGGCTCATATCAGCATGTGTGATAGGTGGTTGGTCAGAACAAGTTCTAGACAATGAAAGGAGTATTTTTACACACAGAAGATACCAGGATCATCTGATAGACATCATTCACTCTGTGACAGAATAATATAGTTATATAGTTAGTTTAATGTGTCTATCTGCTGGACTGATGAAGTTCTGAGGCTCAGAAATGATGGAAAAAGTCCATTAAAAAGTGATAAATCTGGACCCACCTCTATGGACTTCAAGGACCTGGAATTCTGAAAATATTCACAGTTTGAAGGTAAAACTTTGCTCCATTAAATAAAGTTGCTGAAGATAAAGAATCAGCTGATTCTGAGGAGGTCAGGGAAGCTCTGGTTGATTTTTACTGAAAGATTCAATTTTTCTGTCACCTTTTGCTATAAATCTATCAACTTGATTTAAACAGTTTATTCAGGAACATGTCAGAATAATGTGAACACTCTCTCCTGTTGGTTTCAGCTTTACTGCAGGACTGATCAGATGTGTATCTGTCCTGAATGTGAGGAAGAAGATCATCCAGATCACGACACAGTGACTGCAGAATCAGAATGGATGAATACTAAGGTATTAAACCAAACAGTAAGACAACAAATAGCCTGATGTTTGAGTAAATCCTTCAAACTATGGTTTCTTTGTTTAGAGAACAATGACTTTAAGAGGAAGACAGACGGTTAGAGAGCAGGGGAAGGTTGACAAGTTCCTGGTTCAGTAATCTGAGCCGAGACAGGAGTTATTTATAAATCCTGCAGTCTGACATTTTTAACAGTATTTTTATCATGTCTTCAAGCAAATTAAAATCTATTCTCTGCTCAAGATTTTGTTGTTGCACGTTTGCTATTGTCCAAACAAACGTGCATTAGACAGAGTAATTTTTACTCATTTAACCTTCAAGCGTCCACCGTGCGCTCTCTTTGAAATTTTTAATAATATCTGACTGGTTGTTTTCTCTTGATGGATTACTGGTTTCACTGCGATAAAGTCAGTCGTAGCTTTGTTATTGTCTGTTTGGGTCACATAGCAGACATGCTGAGAGTTTAGGCATAAAAATAGTATCTAATCAGACAGAGATTCTGCAGTCATGCTACCTTCTAATATCCACCCCTTTCTATGGAATTCTTACTTATTTGGCATACGGAAATGGAAAAGTTTTTACCAAAAGAATGGTAAAGTCAAAATGCATGAATGAGACCTAATATGAAAGGTGAAATCTTCTAGTTTTTGTAAATGTGACTGTCTAGCATGTGGCTAAAATGCATCTGTGCAAATGTGGCTCCAAAAAGCTGTTATATCGTCCTTAATACGTCATATTTTATTTACTATAACTAAAACATGCTTCATGCCAGAGCCGTGCAAATCTCCACAAACCTTCTGTAACTTGTCAACCTCGCTCATATATAATCCTACAACTCTCAGCCAAACATTACGAAAGTTAGACTTTCTATAAAATGAGCTGAACAGTTGAACTGTGGAGAATCTGAGGGATCAAACCCAGCCTGACATATCCATGTTTCAGAAAAGATTTCCCTTGTTGGCATTTGGGATCCAAAACTAAGTTCTGTAAAAGGTTTTTGGCTGAATTTTGGCCTGGATTTTTTTCTATTTTCACCTTCAAAAAAAGACTTCTACCCTGTGAAACCAGCGACAAAGAAAACAAACAAAATCTGAGACAGTGGAGCAACACTGCTGTCTAAAATGACATGTACTGACTCTACACACACAATACAGTTGAGTTTAATGGCAGTAGCTGTGTGCAGAGAAGGACTGAGACTAAAAACCATTCATTACATTTTGGGCAAACCACACTCCATCTTAGATATGAATCGATAAAAATACTAAAGCTGTGTGATTAATAAGTGACAAGAAACATGATAAATACCTTCAAAAAGAAGCGCTGCAAAATGATTTAGTCCTCTGTGATGAATCTTAAAATAACATGTCCTGTGAGAGAGAGAGAAGACATGATAAATAAATGATGATCAGTGGTTCACAGACAAAATGGCTTTAAATAAATTATAAACTCGGAGCCATAAGGAGCTAAAGGAACTCCTGAGAGGAAAACCTTAGAAACAAGTGAAGTCAACATGTGTATGAGGGAGCAGATGTGATGAAAAATTAGATATCAGTGTTTTCCATATATGAGTAAAGTAGCTTTGCATAAACTATAGAGCAGTGACTGAAGAAACATTCAAATTATTTGTTTACGTAAATGTATAAATATCAAAATAGCATCAGTGCCAGCAGGAGATTAATGTTGCTACTGCACTACTTTATATACACTTTCATACATTTTATTTATATTTAGAAGGGCGATTTTACTACTACATTACTTCATTTTAATATTATATTTTTTTATATCTGTGTATATCTGTGTGGATCATTTTTATGTGTTTTGTTTTGTTTCATTATTCTCTAATATTTGGGAGATATGTCTGGCATTTGTTTATAAATATTTTTGGGGATTTTTTTAACATTTAACAATATTTTTGGAAATTATATTAATATTTTAGATGTCATTCCTGCACTTTCTGCACATTTTAGAGACAAGTTACTGCTATTTCTTGACATAATGTTTATTTCAGGGTATTGTGGTACAAAACACAATATTCCCCTACGAAATCCAGTGAAGCACAAAATAAAAATACTCCAGAAAATTAAAGAAGTTCATAATTGTAAAGTCTTTAATTAAATAAACATCCATCACTGCTGTGCAGCAAAACATGGTACTTAAAAATGACTTTTACAGGCCCTAAAAACGACCTGTTCAGCTTCTAGTCTGTGAATAAATCAACTAAATTCACTGCTAATGCTCAATAATGTTGGCTAACAAAGAAAGTTAAAGTATTTTTAGCTCCTCGGGGAAAATATTGAGAAAATGTATGCTAATTGTGGTAGCCAGTGAACACAACGCGCTGGCTAGTCGGTTAGCTAACGTCAGTGTTGCCGTGTAGCCAGCTAGCAGCTAACTAGCAGCTAGCTGGCTACACGGTAACACAGACGTTGGCTAACCGGCTAGCTATCTGGTTAGCCAGCAAACTACATACAAACGGCAAGTTAGCCACATGTAGCAGAGAAAAAAACTCCACAATTTGCTTGACTTTACAAATAGCAGCTATTTTGTTCGCCACAAGCACTTTCTGTCGAGTTTTATTACGAGAACTTCAGAGTCGCTTAAAGCCAATCCTCGCAAAGCCAGACAGTTAGCCCACTGTTAGCTTTAGCTATTACCTTCTGCTGACGTTACTTCTCCATTCTCACTTTCATCTCGCTGTTCCTTCTTTACCGTGTCAGATTCGGTATATAAACGGTAAATTACCCAAATTTAGCATAGGCAAGCCTTCAGAATTTGTTTGACTTTACAAACAGCAGCTAGTTTTTTCACCACAAGCACTTTCCGTCGACTTTTATTACGAGAACTTCAGAGTAGCTTAATGCTAATCCCCGTTAGCTCACTGTTAGCTTTAGCTGTTAGCTTCCATTCTCACCTTCATCGTGTCAGATTCGGTATATAAACGGCAAATGAGCCAAATGCAGGAGAGAAAAAAAACTTCAGAATTTGTTTGACTTTGCAAACAGCAGCTAGTTTGTTCACCACCAGTACTTTTTTGTCGAATTTTATCACAAGAACTTCAGAGTAGCTTAATGCTAATTCTCGTTAGCCAGACAGTTAGCTCACTTTTAGTTGCTTAGTTTGATCCACTTTATTAATGCTGGCTTTTCTAGCAGATTAGTTAATGGTGTGGTCACAGGGGGCGGAACTAATAGGTGTGATTGGTCCTGCAAAGTGTCAATCAATAACCTGAGGAAGATGCTCAGTGAGCTACATAAAGGACAGATAGCGGAGAAATTTTAGATCAATATATGAAATACTTTAAGAGATTTTTAAAAAGAAATAATATCTAAATAACTAACTGGCCAATTTTAGCACTTTTTTTCTCACATTGAAATTTGAAGCTGTTTTAACAACAATATCAAAGGAACTATTAAAGATAAAAAACTGAAATCTTCACCATTATTTGCAATCATATTAAAAAATATGCTGATTATTGGTGAGATGAAATACGAAGACAATTAAAGCAGCCATGAAAAGTTAAGTCTTTGAGCACAAACAAAAAAAAACACAAAAGTCAACTAGTGATATTTTCTGAACAAAAAATATATTTGATTTTATTAACAGATTGAGCAGATGTGACTGGTTGTAGCACAAAACTAAAATATTGGTAGAAACTCTGATCCAAGTAGAAGAGATTTGGAGTTTAAAATGGTTCTCCGAATATAATTTTTTCACATTTTTGGGGTCATACTTTGCATGTCCTGACCCACTTTGTGGACATGGCAAAAAAAGAAGTGGGTCAACAGAAGTTTTTAAACAAATATATCAATCTATACTTGACTTAGAACAGCAAACAAAATTAAAAAGCACCTTCATATGCAAGTGTTGCATAACAGATGGAAAATCAGAGGGATCATACGTCATTAGGATTAATTCTGGTTCCTCGGGAGACAATAATCAAGTCTCTTTAGCGTAAATCAGGATGTTTTACAGTGAAGACTTGGTTAAGAGGTGAATTTGGAGGTTCTGATTCTGTGTTAAGGTTCTGCTGAGTGGATCAGAGCAGAGGATCCAGGAGATGATCAGACAGAGACTGAGGAAGATCGATGAGATCAGAACGTCTGTCAGTGAGCTGCAGGTAAAAACTAACTCACCTGTTCTCCTGGCTACATTTATAATCAGAGTTTTATCATAAATGCACTCTGTCACTGAGGCTTTTTGGTTTTTTTACGTAACATATCACAGCTTCAACTAATGTTTTCCAAACATTTCCACTTGGATTTCCTGATTATTTCATTATTATTTAGGTTTTGGTAGTTTATTTAAGTACATTTCCTCTAATTCTGGAGATTTATTCCTTAATTTTCTGCCTGATTCACAGGTTTTGGTGATGATCAATTGATGATTGACTCTAAATTCTTGATCAAAAGGTTCTAATTCACTGATTTATTTCTTAATTTCATTTCTTAGAAGCAGCTTCAATCAGATTTCTGTCCACATGCATCTTTTTTCACAATTTTAACTTAAACTTTTCATTTATTTCAATATTTTTAAGGACTTTTTACACATTTCTAATACCAATGTCCACAATTTTCAAGTGGATCACCAATTTCAATGATTTTAATTGACCAATTTGCAATTTTATTCTAAAAATCTTTTCTATTCCTTCAATACCTCCCTTAAAAAAAATCCTAAAATTAATTAAAATGTGAAAGTTACACATTTTACGTCAGATTTTTCACATTTTACTGATGTTATCTGAAGTTTTCCAGTTTATTGACAGGTTTTTATCACAATGTTCATGACAAAAGATAACAAATAATCATTTTTAAAGGTTCCAACTCTCTAATTCGGAGCATTTTGTTCCTAATTATTATCATTTTATTGTACTTACTTGCGTATTGAAGATTTTTCACATTTTTTTCTTGAACTTTTGTGATTCTATCCAGGTTCTACCAGAGATTTTTTTTGGTTTTATTCAAACTTTCTATTAGTGTTTCCCCCTTGTCAACATTTAAGTTTCCTCTTTTAGTCCATAATTTGTGGTTTTGTGCAATTTTGACGCGTATTAATGATTTCTCAGTCAAATTTCAGGTTTATTTCTAACTTTTGTGAGTATTTAGTAATTGTTTGTGGGCTAGCATTTTGCATTTATCTGTAGATATGACGTTTTGTCTAATTTTTTGAGGTTGTACTGTACAAATGGATTTCTGTGCAGCTAGAAAACTTAAATTTGGTACACGGTGATGGTAACCAAGATGTGTTTTTATGGCATTTTGGAACTCCTCAGCTGAAGGTGGAGCGGGAGACAGCAGGTAACGTCCGCCTGTTCTCCATGCTGGTGTCGGCCATCGAGCGCTCCCAGGCCGAGCTGATGGAGGTGATGGAGATGAGCCGGAGGGCGGCGGAGCACCAGGCCGACACCATGATCCGGCAGCTGGAGTTGGAGGTGGAGGAGCTGAGGAGGAGGGAGACCGTCCTCGCCGAGCTCGCCCAATCAGACGACTGCATCCACTGTGTGAAGGTGGGTCAGAGTTTAAGTTTCAGTTTAAGAAGAACAAACCAAGCAGAGATCTGACTTCCTTTCATTTATGTCCTCCTTCTTCCCAGACGTTCCCCACGGTGTCCAGCCCCCCACCGGCCAAAGACTGGTCGGCTGCCTCGGTGAAGTCGGACCTGGGAACTGGAACCATCTACAGGTCTCTGGCTGTGCTGGTGGAAAAGTTCCAGGAAGAACTGAAGAACGTTGCAGAAAATGGTCAGTTCAACATAAAACACACGGCAGACAGGAAGATATAAACACGAAACAGTTAACTCTGCAGAATCTAACTAATAAAGGTGGAAAAAGCCCTTTATTTACTAAGGGTTTGGGTCAGACACTACAACAGATGAACCAACAAACGTTGCCCCCTGGTGGTTGGTGTTAGTTGAGCTGTACCTGATGTGGAGGGTAGATTGGGGTAAGATGCCCCCTACAGGAAACAAGTCTCCCACCATCATAATCCTGTGTGTTAGCTAGTTGTAGCAATAGAAACCCAGCTAACCAGCAGATTGTATGTTAAACTAATAAGGTTATGCTATATTAGCTCGCACTACCACTAGTTTCCTAGCTAACTAGCTGACTTTAAGCCAAAAACGTGGGTAAATTAGCTTGCTGAAGCACTAGCTATGTAGCTAACTAACTGACTCTGTTCAACTGATATTATGCTATATTAGCTTGCTGTAACACTACCTACCCAGCTAATTAGCGGACTCTGTTAAATTGATACCGTTCTTAAAGCTTCACTAGGAAACCATATTATTTTATGTAAGTCAACAAATTATTTAAACAAATAATGTTATGCTATATTAGCTTGCTGAAACACTAGCTACTCAGCAAACTAGCTGACTGTATGTTAAACTAATAATGTTATGCTATATTAGCTTCTTTTAACACCAGCTGCCTAGTGAAGTAGCTGACTTTGTTAAGCTGAAATCGTGAGGCTATATTAGCTTGCTGAAGCACTACCTACCTTGCTAACGAATTGGTTCTATGTCAAGTTAACATTGTTATTATATCCCATCATGCTGAAGCGCTAACTAGCTGACTGTATGTTCAACTAACATTGTTATGCCATATCAGCTTGCATTGCCACTAGCTACCTAGCTAACTGACTTTGTTTAACTAAAATTTGTGGCGAAATTAGCTTGCTGAAGCACTAGCTATGTAGCTAACTAACTCTGTTAACCTGATAATATTGTGCCACATTAGCTTTCTGTGACACTAGCTACCCAGCTAATTAATTGACTGTGTTAGACGAATAATTTTATGCTACATTAGCTTATCGTAACAGTAGCTACCTAGTGAACTAGCTGATTTTGTTAAGCTGAAATCATGACCCTATATTAGCTTGCTGAAGCACTAGCCAACTCACTGACTCCATGTCAATAATTAATAATTTTATGCTAATCTATTTTGCTCTGGAGCTAGCTACCTGGCTGACTAACTAATAAGGTATGCTATATTAGCTTGCTGCAGCACTAGCATGTTAGCTTGAATTCCTCACTAGTGGAGGCTAATCATCCCAGCTGACTGGTGATGTGACTTAATTACTATGTCCTGAATTTAAATATCAGTGATAATAAAGTTCTGGGCTTATCAATTCTACATGAAGTGGCAATAATCAAACTTAAAAAAAAAAAAACAAATGCAATTTCCGTATGTTTTGCTAACATATGCTGCAGTTAAAGTCAGCAAATTTCCACATCTGTTCACCTAAACATAAATCTTGTGCTTATATTATTTTTACAATATATACTTTTAATATGAAAAGTGACATTCCTAAAGAGTGTTTTTACCCAGTTAACTCTGTAATCGCTGCATGTAGCTTTAAAGTTCAGTTCATTAACGTCAGACTGCAGGTTGTTTCTGTTACCTCTGATCGCATAAACATTTAACCTGTCACATGAACTTTTCTCCACAACGCTGCAGTAGTTTGTGAATTAAACTCTTTATACTGTCTTTGTTTGTGTTCAGGTTTTCCTGGCCCGGTGGTAGAACCCAGTCCGATCCGATCTCTGCCCAGTGAGTGTTTTCCATCTTTACACTGATTATAGATGTTCACACTGAATCCATCTGCTGCTAACACACACACACACACACACAAACATTGAGTAACTGAGTGTTTCTGTTGGTTCTGCAGGGATGAAGAGGGTCCAGGAATATGCTCGTATGTTACTGTCACACTTCTGTACAGCAGCATTATGCAGACTAAAAATAATAATAAATAATAATAATAAACTTCTGTCTGTGTTCCTTCTCTACAGTGGATGTAACTCTGGACTGTAACACCGCTCATCCCAGACTGGTTCTGTCAGAGGACATGAAGAGTGTGAGACGCTACTAAATTAAATATACTTCCTCACTTTAACGCACAAACCTGTACGTCATTTAGAAATGTTTAGTGTATGTATGGACAGAATTACATAAATCACAGGAAAGTTGTTCCATCTCAGATCATCAACTGGCTTCTGCTCGACCATCTCTGACTTATCTGAATGTTTTTTATTTATCATAAGCTATGAATATTTAAATGCTAAAAGATAAAAGCTGGTAGCCATGGTTAGCTATATGGCTGTATGTTGCAGTAATAGTAAACTAAACATATGGAATACTTTTAACATGAAATACTTGGGCACAGAAATGAAAATAAAGTTATTTTTATTGATCTCATAATGTTATGCTGTACTCGCTTGCTGTAGCACTAGCTACCCAGCTAAATAGTTGACTGTATGTTAAACTAATGTTATGCTACATTAGCTTTCTTTTAACATTAGCTACCTGGTGAACTAGCTGACTTTAAGCTGAAACCATGAGGCTATATTAGCTTGCTAAAGCACTAGCTACCTTACTAATTGGCTCTATATCAAGTTAATAATTTTACTGTATGCCATCATGCTGAAGCACAAACTAACTAGTTGACTGTATGTTAAACTAATAATGTTATGCTTTATTAGCTTCCATTACCACTAGCTACCTAGCTAACTGACTTTGTTTAGCAAAAAATGTGTGACCAGCTTGCTGAAGCACTAGCTATGAAGCTAACTTACTGACTCTTAATAATATGCTATATTAGCTTGCTAAAGCACTAGCTACCCAGCTAACCAGCCGACTGTTAAATTGATACCATTCTTGCATCTTAGCTAAGAACCCATTTTATGCTTTACTTGCTTGCTGTAGCATGAGCTCCCGAGCTAATTCGTTGACTTATTTAAACTAATAATGCTATACTATATTAGCTTGCTGAAACACAAGCTACCCAGCTAACTAGCTGACTGTATATTAAACTGATAATATGATGCTGTATTAGCTTGTTTTCACACTAGCTACCATGTCAATAATTAATAATGTTTTGCTGTTCTATCTTGCTCTAGCTAACTTCCTGACTAGCCAATAAGCTATGCTATATTAGCTTGCTGTGGCACTAACAGCAGCAAGCTAATATAGCATAGCTTATTGAGGAGATATTCTACCACAAAAACTAAAATATTGGTAAAAAGTCTCATCCAGGTATGACAGAATTTTGGAGTTTCAAAATGGATTTTGAATACAACTAAGAAACTAATTGTTTAAATTTCAGAGTTTTATCTTCAAAACTTAAAATTTTAATGTGAGAAAAAACCTGGTGAAAGCGGGTCAATGTGCAAAACTTAAAATACAAAAATTGGTAAGCATTTGATATATGGAGCTAAAATATCACATGTATCTTCATACAAATCCATATTTTTTGCTAGAAAAAATCCAGTGAAATCAGAGAAATTGTTATAAAAATGTGATGATCTAAGATGAAATCAGACATGAGCGCATTCCGGTAGAATAATAAAGATGCTACACGTCTCCGCTGAGTGAACAGTGAATGAAAGTTGAGTTGTTGTTGTGTTTTTGTTGTGTTTTTGTGCAGGTCCGGTGTGCAGATAAACACCAGCTGCTGCCAGACAACCCAGAGAGGTTTGACCGAGTGGTCTGTGTGCTGGGGAGGGAGGCCATCACTTCTGGGAAACACTACTGGGAGGTAACGTACTGGGAACTGTTCTACCAGAATTTTTAACTTTACACATTTCCCCTGCATTGTAAAATTACATGTACTTAGTAAAATCACAGAAAAAAGTATGAATTTACATATTTACAGGACAAAATGTGTTTAGATCTATTTTACAGATATTTATTTATATATTATTATTATTATTATTATATTTTATTTGACTTATACCTGTTTCTTATTTATCTTGTACACTGGATAGCTACAACTGTCAAAATTTTTAATCTATATTGAACTGTTTTGCCGTTATTTTGCAAGTCAAATTCCTCATATGAGTAAATCTGCTTGGCAATAAAAAATTTTGATTATCTGAAAGGAGAAATCTGTGTACAGTAATTAAGGATTGAAAAACGGTCGGTCGTTTTTCATGTTTCCCTCCTTTTTTTTTTTTTACAGAATAACATTTTTGGATGATGTTCATGTTGTCGTTGACTATCATAGGATAACGTTATTTCTTTTACACCGACAAATCAAAGATAAGATGGTTTTACCTTAGCTGACAAGTTTCAACTACAGTCTTCTTCAGAGCGTCATCTGACGTGTGCTGACGTGTCCTTTTTTATCATGTGACCAGTCTGACAGATCTGTCAGAATCTGTCAAATAGGCCACGCCCCCCGCCGTCCGGTGGTCTCTGGAGGATGGAGTCCCAGGTATTAGAGGGTGTAGTCCCCCTCGTCCCGGTTCATGGAGCAGCTCGCCCGCTTAGCTGCTCACCTGATTAAATATCTAGTCATATATAATGACTGATATCAGGTCACCTGATAAAAAGGACACGTCAGCACACGTCAGATGATGCTCTGAAGAAGACTGCAGTTGCAGTTGAAACATGTCAGCTAAGGTAAAACCATCTTATCTTGGATTTGTCGGTGTAAAAGAAATAACGTTATCCACAGAATAACGTAGTATTCAGTAAAATTATTAAAATTAACCATAAAAACACAGGCAAAAAATGTAATAATGTCCACATCAAAAATATAATTTCACTATAATTTATTTAGTTCAGTTTTACTGGACTTAAAATGGCTAAAATATATCATTATTTTAAAGATATTTATCGATATATATATTATTATCATATGTATATATTATTATTTGACTGATAATCGTTTCGTATTTATCTTGCACACTTGACAGCTACAACTGTCAACATTTTTAATCTCTCTCTCTCTCTCTCTCTCTCTCTCTCTCTCTCTCTATATATATATATATATATATATATATATATATATATATATATATATATATATAAAAGTTGTGTCCACATCAAAAATCTAATTTTACAGTAATTTATTTATTTAAAATAGCTAGAAAATATTATTTGACAGATATTTGCTGTTTTTTGACTTTTTAACATTGCAGAAAACTTCCTGCTAAATTTTCAACACTTTCTTAGGGTTTTAGCTTTTTACAGTGTATCTTACTGATTTTCTAGGTGCATAAATTGTTAAAAAAAAAAAAAAAGTGCAATATTGACAGTAAAAATAACAAAGAAATGACTGGAACTCAAGTATAAAATGAAATAAGATAAAACTAGATACAGTGACAGTAAATATGTCTGATAAATAATCACTAAGATAAAAGTCCGATATATTAGCAGGAATAACTAAGCAGAAATAAAAAGAAAGAAGTCAAGCTGTCATTGATGGTGAATTAGTGAAGTAATACTGCACATTCTGTTGATATATTAAAATGATGATAATTATGATGTGATTTTAACAGAAGGAGCTGGTTTCTGATCTTCAATGACCGTTTTCTGACTTTTTGTGTCTGTTTTGTCATTTTAACTTCATCTCAGCCTGTTTTCATTCTAAGATCATTATTCTTCTATCACACGTTAACGTATAAATATGTGACCAGGTGGAGGTTGGTGGGAAGACGGACTGGGATCTGGGCGTGGCCAAACAGTCCATCAACAGGAAGGGGAAGATCGAATACACTCCCAGTAACGGATACTGGTTCCTCAGTCTGAGAGACAAGTGAGTTCAGCTTCAACTGGAATTATTAAAACAAATCTGACACCTGATGTGAGCTCTGGAGGGAAAAGATGCAGAAAATATTAATTCATATTAACCATCATCAGAAAGGGACAGACAGTGATGCTAAAACTGTTCTGTTTCTCATTAATATCTTGGTTTTTGTGCTTCCTTCAGGAATAAATACGCTTTCCGTACCGAACCTTCCACAGACGTCAACCTGAACCACCGGCCTCATAAGATCGGGATATTTGTGGACTTTGAGAAAGGACAGGTGCAGTATGGGAAACGTATTTTACATCATATGGCATCTGCACAAGATATAAACTGACACTGTAAATAACAATAACAAATCCTGAAAACACCATTAAAATGAAGCAGCAAGCAAATATATATTTAAAATCATAGAAGTATTGTAAAGTTCAAAAGCTATAAAATCTGTTTTTGCTGATCTAAAGACACAGAAGAAGTAAGAATTAATCAATATTTGTGAAAATGCTGATTTTTCATGTCTGTTTTAATGTAAAGTAACACTTTTTTCACTAAATATCTGTAATTTAACAAAACATTTTAATTAGAAAATTATTTGCCATATTTTCATACATGATGTACATAACTTTTATTTTGAATAACAACACATATCTGTAAAATAATGATATTTATGCTCATTTAAATACAGTAAAATTACTCAATTTTACAGTCAACTGTTTATAAAAATACAGATTTTTATTGTGGATGTTATTTAAAGTTTCTAAACCTTAAATGATGAGCGGTGAATTTTCACTCCTGCATTACTCTAACAATTAAAACATCATTAATTAAATATAGATTAAATATACAGACACACAGTTTGCTTGAATCACCAAGAAAGTGCTCACAGGACTGATGACAGGAGCCACAGTGGAGCTGACACACCTGTGCTACATGCTAATCATGCTGTAGGTGTTTAACTCTGTAAAGCCAAGTGTTGCAGAAATGCTACAATATTTTTTTATTATTATTTTTATTTTATTTATTTATATATATATATATATATATATATATATATATATATATATATATATATATATATATATATATATATATATATATATATATATATATAAAAATAAAAATTTTGCTTGTTTTTTTCTAGAAAAAAATGAGCAAAAGAATATAAAAAGATATATATATTATTGTTGCTATTTTTTTTTTGCAATTTTTTTCTATATTTGTGTCTTAAAGAGTTAAATGAGCCAAAACTATAATTATTTTACAGTTGTCTGAAAGAAAAAAATATGGAATTTATGACCTAAAGAATGGTAAATATTTTTTAAATTATTGTTTTACAGAGTTTCCTTATTTTGTTCAATTGCAGATTAATATCACATAAAATATTTCTAATTTACATGTTAATTGCGTAAAAAAAAAACTGTAAATAATATCCTTAAAAAATCTATATTCTTACAAATAGTATTTTGTTCTTTGACTGTAAAACTACAGTTTTTCTGTATTTAAATCAGCTAAAAACATGTTTGTTTTATGGATATTTGCTGTTATTTTCACCTGTTTGAACAGTTTTTCTACATTACAGTTAATGTGTTTTTTCTGTCAAACATGATGCCAGACTTTCTGAGCTTGGTGCATGTGGGTAAATACATGATTTACATCTTCTTACCTGTTCAGGTGTCTTTCTACAACGTGGATGCTAGAATCCACATCTACACCTTCAATGTGACGTTCTCTGAGAGCGTCTTCCCGTTCTTCAGCCCCTGCACCAACAAGTCAGGGAAGAACGACGCTCCGCTCATCATCACACCGGTCAACATCCTGGAGTGATTTTACACTTTATGGTTCTTATTCTGCTGCTTCATTACCTGCTCATGTTTTATATTAATATGAATATCCATCGGTGGCTCCTTAAAGTCTCTGTTGACTGTGAGCAGTTTATATATTAAAGCTAAACAACAAATGTGATCATTTATTAAAGCTAAACTCGCTTCCTGACGTCGGTATTAAACAGAGTTCCTGCAGTTTTTATCTCAGGATGAAACTTTGGATTTATAGTTTAACTTTTGCTGTCTTGTTGATAACTTGACGAAAAGATTGATTCCCCACTCATATATGTACATAAAGAAATGAAGCTATAGGCTAGTTAGCTTAGCTTAGCATAAAGCCTTTGAGTAGGTGGAAACATGTTTGTCTATTGTTTCTTTTTTTTTTTTTAAATCATTTTTGTCTAGTTTTTTCCTTTTTTGTCACTTTGTCACTTTTTTATCAACTTTTTTGTCTTTTTTGTTTTGTTTCATGTCACTTGTCAAATTTTTTGTCATTTTCTCAATTTTGTCATTTTATGTCTCATTTTTATAATATTTTGTCTTATTGTTATTTGCCTTTTTTTGTCTCTTTCGTTGTTTGTCTCATGTTGTTTTGTTTCTTGTTTTTGTCTCGTTTGTGTTTTTTTGTCTTTTTTTCATTTTGCGTTTCACTTTGTTTTGTGTATCATTTTTGATGGGTTTTGTTATCCCGCTTCTGTTGTTCGTCTATTTTTTTGCCGTTTTGTTTCTTTTTCTGTTATTTTTATCTCGTTTGAGTCATTTGTGTAATTTTTTTGTCTTATTTTTGTCCATTTTTTGTCGCTTTGTCACTTTTTAGCAACTTTTTACTCTTGTTTTGTTTCATGTCGTTTGTCCCATTTTTTGTCATATTGTTTCTCAGTTTTGTCGTTTTTTGTCTCATTTTTGCAATATTTCATCTTGTTTTTGTTGTTTTGTCTTTTTTGTCTGACTTTTGTTGTTTTGATCATAAAGTAAAATATATTGTTTAGTTCCAGATGCCTGAGACTAAATGTTTTGTTCCTTTGTAGAAACTCTCTGAAAACTGTGGAAACATTAAAAATGTAAATCAAAGGGTAATAATCTATCAGCTGGGGGATAAAAATGTCCTGTAAAACAACAGAAAATAATTCTACCTGATAAAAAATATAATAGTTTTCCATCCTCAGATGAATTTTCTGTGATAAATTTGCCTTTTTTAATGTTTACTTGTGTAAAAAATGTACATAAATCTATACATAGCGAAATGAGATATATGAAAACAGTATTTTGACAGTTTATCCATATTATACACTGATATAAACACATTCATTCAACATTTTAGTTGAAAAAACTTGCAATTACATAAGAAATATCTCATTTAACAAATAAATCTGTGTGGAATTACAAAAGCCTTCTGTGAATTAGAACTAATTGGATCTAATTTTAGGGTTTAATTTAGTGTTATGTATGAAATGGAAAAAAACTTTGTGAAATACCAAATTTGCAATGTGTTTAACAGTCTGTTTTATGTAAAATAAAATAATGTGTTTTATTAAAATGTTGTTATTCACAGTTACTTTTTGTGAATGTTATTTTGCATTAGACGTGTACATTTACTGTCTATTTTTATAATTTTAGGGATATTGTAATGATCATTTCTTTAAAAAATACTAAAAATCCTGCATAGTAAAACATTTTGAATGCTGCAGAATGTGTTTTTGTGTTCTTAACTCTTTGCAGCGCAACAGCTGAACTTTAAAGTCCACTAAAGATCTGCTGCAGTTCCACAGTTTGACCACCAGGAGGCGCAACTGATGAACCTGAGGAGACACAAGAAGAAAAAAGAAAGAGAAGTAGAAAAAAGAGAAGAAATAGAAGACAGAGAAGAAGAATGCACAAACTTTCTCAGCATGAATCAATTTAAACTGTAATAACTTTAGAACATTTACTCAAATAATTTACACTTTTTAAAAGTATTTCTGCACTCAGACTTTTTAAATCCTTGATTCTTTCTGTGCAAACATTAAGATAATCAGTTGATTCTCTGCAGCTTTGGGCTTAAAACTGTTAACATTTAGTCAGCGGTGGGGTCAAAATGCTCCAAAATGAGAATCGAATGATCCTGAGGATAAAAATCAGGAGAATCTACAGATGTATTAACCCTCCTGTTGTCCTCATTTACGGCACCAAAATATATTTTCCTTGTCTGAAAATTTTTTTTTTAAATCTGCAAAAAAATTCCCCAAATTTCTGAAAATTTGCAAAACCTTCAGAAAGAAAATTCCAATAATTCCTTAAAAGTTTCCCTTAAAAGTTTTTTTTTTTTTTTTTTTTTAAAAATTCCCCCAATTTGCCAGGAAAATTCTTGTAAATATTTTCAAAAAAATGAGTAAAAATCTTCCAAAAAATCCTAAAAATATCTAAAGTGATTCCATATATATCAGTAAAACTTCTGATATTTTCTTGAAGAACATTCACATAAAAATCAACCAAAATCCAGTCAAATTCATTGGATTTTGGTTGATTTTTATGTGAATGTTCTTAAGAAACATTTTTAACATTTCTTTTTTTCCACCAAAAAATGTTCAATGATTTCCCAGAAATGTTGAAAATGTGGACATCAGAAGTTTCACTGTGAAATATTTTTTTTTACGTTTTCAAACTTTCAAACGGGTCAACTTGACCCGCAGGACGACATGAGGGTTGACAAACAGGTTGAGTCTGTTTCCTGTCTGTCTTCTTTAATCGTTTCTTCGTCTCTCCTCCCTCAACTCAAACAGGTTTTACCGTCCTGCTGCAGAACAAACATCCTGAAACATCCCAGTCTGTATTCAAATCACCTCCTGACACAAAGAGGAGGAAACCAGGATGCAGGGAATAAAGAGATGTTTGTTCAGTTCCTCATCTGAAATTTATTCATGTTTTCATTCACCACAGGAAGAATCTGGAGGCTCCAGTCTGACAACATGAAGAGTTTCAGATTGTTGTCGGAGCAGTTTGACCCACTTTATAAAGTCTGATCCTGAAGAAGATCCAGAGGTTCATGTCTGAGGATTTGTGTATGCATGTATTTATTGATTTATTTAGTACTGTTAACATATCAGAGTTCTGAGTGAATTTTTCTTAAGATAGGCAAAGGCCATTTATTGATTACATATAGGCTGTTAAATGTTTATTAAAAACTAAAAAGCATTTTAAAAAAACAACTTAGGCATTTATTGAGTCACTAAAATACTGTAGAGTACAGACCACATCAGCATGATTCTAAGCATCCTCTGGTAAATTAACAACCAGATCCTGATGTCTCTCACCATATGGACTTCAGGAGATGATTAGATGATGATAAACTGTGACCTACTGGTTGGGTTCTCTCTGTTCTCATGTTTCTTACATGTTTGTCCCCTGACAGCTGGGTCCTAATGTTTTTTGAGCAACACACCATACTATGACGTTTTTACAATGATGGTTCTACTATGGAACCAGTTTGACATGTTCAGGTGTTCTTTGTGTGAAAACTCAGAGATTTCAGGTATCAGAAGGTGGTTTTCAACTTTCTTTATTAACTTTCTGCTTCAACTTTAAACTAAATGTCCTTCACTAACCCCGCCCTCTGGACTTCCAGGAAGCTGTGTTCCTATTGGCTGTCCAGGTGGCTGCTAGGTGTTATCAGGAACACCTGAGCAGCTTGGTGTTATCAGGAACACCTGAGCAGCTCAGTGTCTTCCTGCTTTATTTAGCTGCAGACAAACATTTCCTCTGCTTCTCTTCACCAGTGAACCGGGTTTGGCTCCATTGCTTTAGTGTGTTTTTTAGGCGTTGGCTTGCAGCTTCCAGCAGTAAAATCATCTTTAATGTGTTTCTTGGTGTGTTTTAGGGCTTTGTACTGGATAGTTGTCTTGGTAAATGTGGTTCTTTGGCCACAGTTAACACATGGTGCTAATGTGTGCAGTGATTAGTGGATTTGATGCAGCTGAGTTGTGTCTTTATCTTGGCTGTAGTGAGTCTTCAGAGGTTTCTGGTCAGACACATTCTGTATTCTTGTTTGAGAACCAACGTTGGTTGTCCAGAAGGTAAGAGTTCCTGTCCTGATTCTCTGTTCTCAGAGGTTCTCTGGTAGGCTGCAGGAGACTTTAGTGTTTGGGTTGTGCTAGTTTGGTTTTTGTATGGTTTCATTTGGACGACTATCTTGAGGCCCCTCCATGTGGTTTAGTGAGGTTTTCTGGAACAGTTCTACAAAGCAACCTGCAGCAGAAGAGACTTTGAGAGTTTTTAGGAAGTTCTGGAGACCAGACTTTAGAGCAGCAGAAACATTTATCAGCAGTTTGAGCAGGAGAAGGTGAGCTTCAGAGTAGAAATGAGATGGAAACCTTCTTGACCCGTGTGGTGAGGTCCTGTACCAAGAGTTTGAGCAGGTTGTGAAGAGTCTGTAGTTCTTTGGTCTGAAAGCACAAGAAGAGTCGACTCATTAAAGGAGAAAACAGGAGATATTGTTGGTTCTTCTGTCGCTCTGCAGTTTCCTTAGACTGAATATCAAGTTTATATTTTAAATGATTTCCCATGTGAGCCCAAGAAGAATTCAATAAACTCCCTCCATCCCCTGGACACAACAGATTTTATTACCATGTTAAATTTTTTTTTTTTTTAAGTGTTTTTGAGTTTTAATCATAGTTTTTTCTCTTTGCTTGTTTAGTTTTGTCATCTGTGTGAAAGGTGCTAAACAAATAAAGTTGAATTGATAAACTGAATAATTGACTAACTCATGATTGTGACAACAGAAGTATTTTCATTGTGATTTAAGGGTTTATTTCATTTTTAAGGTTGGGGTTATAATCTTAACAGAAAAAGAAGATTATAGAAATAAACTACATAACAAAAAGCAATTAAATCAAAGGAAAAAAATGTAATACAATTAAACTTTTAAAAAGATTTAAGAAGTTTAAGATGTCATTTTCTAACTAAACATTTAATTTTTTAATGAAATGTTTTGTCTTTTTAAAGGTTTAATAATCTAATTAAATGTTTTGCATTTTTTAAAATGTTTAATATTCTTCTTGTTTAATTGTATTTTTTAAATGTTTAATTATGGAAAATATTTTATCTGTAATTTTTAATATTAATATAATATAATTTGTATTTAATGTTTAACTCTATTAAACAGACAAAATATTGAATTAGATAATTCAATAAGATACAATACATGTCATTATGAAATTAAACAAAATTTTTATAATACAAATATTAAAAATTACAGATAAAATATTTTCCATAATTAAACATTTAAAAAATACAATTGAACAAGAAGAATATTAAACATTTTAAAAAATGCAAAACATTTAATTAGATTATTAAACCTTTAAAAAGACAAAACATTTCACTAAAAAATTAAATGTTTAGTTAGAAAATTACATCTTAAAGACAATAAAACTTCAAATACGAATTAAACAGAAAATACAATGAAGCATTTAAAAAGAAAATTAAACATTAAAAGGTGGTAAAACATTTAAAAAGAAAAACCTTAAAGATTTAATCGAAACATTAAATATTGGGAAAGGAAAAAAACTCAAACAAGCCGATAAAACATTTAAAAAAAACTATTAAACATTAAAAAGACAAAACATTTAGAAATCAAATCAGACATTAGAAAAGAATAAAAGGTGAGAAAAGAGCAAAACTAAACATTTAAGAAGAATCAAACTAAAGACAAAACATTTGAAAGGACACCAGTTAGACTTTAGAAGATCAAATTAAACAGAAGAGACAATAAAACGATCAAAAAGAGCAAAAACACATAAAGGCCATAAAGTGTTTTCTAGTCTGAAATGAAAACAAGTTGTTTCTTCAAACATTTCCTCTTTCTATGTTCTTGGTTTGATTGTGGACAGATTTACTAAGAACTCATTTCAGAAAACTGCTTTCCAGATAAAGTCTACTAGTAGTTGAAGGCATTGATCAAACTAATGTTACCTTCTGATCTCCACAAACTTTACTGTTCAGTGAAGAGAATCAAAGTTTGTTGAGGATTTCTAAAAAACCCACAGGTGAAGGTCTGAGAAGAACTCAGATGGATGGTCTAAATGTGAAATCAAGACTCATGGTCACAAGTTCTAAGGCTTCTGTTAACCACAAAGTTCAAACTAACAGAGAAGTACTGAGAAACTTTTAGAATTTCAGTCCTCAGACTGTCTGAAGGTTCAAACTAACAGAGAAGTACTGAGAAACTTTTAAAACTCCAGCCCTCAGAGTGTCTGAAGGTTCAAACTAACAGAGAAATACTCAAGAACTTCTAAAACTTCAGCCCTCAGACTGTCTGAAGGTTCAAACTAACAGAGAAATACTCAAGAACTTTTAAAACTTCAGCCCTCAGACTGTCTAAAGGTTCAAACTAACAGAGAAGTACTGAGAAACTTTTAAAACCTCAGCCCTGATACTGTCTGAAGGTTCAAACTAACAGAGAACTACTCAGGAACTTAGAGGATTTCAGTCCTCAGACTGTCTGAAGGTTCAAACTAACAGAGAACTACTCAGGGGCTTAGAAAATTTCAGCCCTCAGACTGTGTGAAAGCTCAGGTCCTGAGGACTCGGGAGGTGTGGAGGCTTTGGAAAGTCTTGGAACTGAGGGTTCCACCCTCCAGCACAAAGGCTGAAGTCCAACCTCCTGAGAAAAGCGGTCGAGTCGAGACTCGAGTTAAAAAAAACTCGAAAACGACAAAAAATAGATGATAAATGCGCAAAAAAACAAAGAATTAGTATCTGAGCGAGTAGCTCAGGGTGATAAGAGGAGAGACTACAGAGCGGAGGGTCGCAGGTTCAAGACCCACCAGTGGCAGTTTTCTTTCTTTGTCTTTGTCAGGATTTTGATAAAATTTTAAGAATGGTCTGGTCTTGAACCAGCGACCTGCAGCTCCATAGGGCAAATCCTTAACTCACTGAGCTACAGATCAGATACAAAGAAATAAATTCGTCGTCCCTTTGACATCGTAGTTGCTGACATCACCGCATGGGTGGAGCCAAGGCGGAGTCTGGGTGGAGTCAGGGCGGAGAGTAGGCGGGGAGGTGGGTGGCGGCCTCCCCCCTCTACTCCCCCACCTTTCCCCACCACCCACCACACCTTCCCCCGCCTCACGAGTTCTTCGAGTCTCGACAGGTTTTCCCCAGTTTCTGGAGTTTCCACCAGGTCAGAGGCAGAACAAGTTGTCATGAAGAGGTGTTGAAGTCGGCCAGGATGGACTGACTTTTTACAGCGACTAGAAGGAAGACCACTAGAAGAGCAGGTCTTTAACCACCATCCATAAAATCCATGGAGTCGCTCCAGAGAAATGAAAGAAGGTCAACTTTTATCAACCTCCATCCAGATGTTCAACTTCATATCTTTACTTGGAGATTTTCAGCACCACAAACCTTTAGTATCACACTTTATTATCATTTATTAGGACTTTAAAGGAATCCACCAGCAGATTTAGTTTTTGTTGACAAACTTTATTCTTGTCGTCGTGGGACTGCAGTATTTAAAACTGTTCTTTCTATTTGACCTCATGTTTATTAGTTTTAGTGGAGGAAGTTATTTTAGTTGTCCATTAGTTTCTTAAAAACCAAATAATAAATTGGATTAGTCAAGAGGTTTAAAGATCTTACTTCGTCATAGTTTAAATATGACAAAAAAAATAAAAATAAAGCGTCTTGAGACAATTTGACCTGTAATTGGTGTTATATAAATAAAACTGAATTCAAATTGTATGAATCTTGTAATGTTGGAGTAATTCAGCCATATATGTTGGAAAACACATTTTCTTTGTCCATTAATCTGTTGATTGTTTTCTCCACTAATTCATTTCTTGTTTTGGTTTATAAAATGCCAAACCCAAATATATTCAGTTTACTGTCATAAAAACCTAAAAGATTTACATTCATGATGCAGGAATCAGGCAGTTTTTCACGTTTTATCTTAGTTTAGTCAGAAAGATAGTTGATAATGTGTGAATTGTTGCAGCTTGTGAGCCGTAGAAAGTTTTAATCTTTGGGGCCGAGTGTCAAAAAACATTTAGAAACCAACATCAACAAAACACTCAACAAAGATTTGAACATCATTAAAGGGAAATCCAACTTTTGCATGACAATGTCTAATTAAAGAACATTTATTTCCAACGTAAATGTGTGATATTCATCCTCTGGAGCTTCCTCTTCACATCGTCTTCCACCTGGACTGGTTTGGTCGGGAGCATGTGCAACAAACATTTGAAAAACTGCACTTTAACATCAATGAATGACACTGAAGTTTAATCTCTACATAAATGAGACTGAGTCTGGATGTGCTGCTCTGTCATTAACTCCTAAGTTTAGGGAAAGTTTAAACAAAAGAGGACAGTTCAGATCAGACTTGAGAATGAGCTTATTCTGAACAAACATCTCAGACTTTCTGAGCTTCAGCACCTCTAGCAAGATATTTTAACAACAAGCAACTCAAGAGATCCAGAAGTTGGAGAGAGTTAGCTTTAGCTGAGCCAAAGAACATGTGGGACGCTAACCTAGCAAACATTTCAGACTTTTCTCTGTGAATTCTGAGAAATAATTTCCTATTTAATGACAAAGCTACACATCTTAACTCAGTCTCATTAAAACAGACTCTAATTCAGTGTCATCCATCCATATTAAAGTGCAGTTACCCAAAATGTTTGTTGCATGAGCTCCAACAAAACCTGTCCAGGTAGAAGGCCACTTTGACAAACAGGAAGTGGAAGATTCCAAGCAGATTTATAGAAGGGGGAACCGGACTGTACTAAGTGTGGTCCAGTATAGAGGGGTGTTTTGTGGGTTTTTAAGGCTGATAATGATTATTAGTGAGACATTTGGAGTAGATATTCATTTGCAGTAAATGAAAGTATTTAAAATCTTGGAGTTAGACTTAGAAGAACACAAACTCTAAGAGAAAACTTTGTTGATACGTTTTTGTTTTGTTTACAGATGTTAAGTTAAAGGAGTTTTATTCGTGACGTAAAACCAATCAAATCACTCCAGAAGACAGAGCGACCACAGGTAGATAAAGGTTCAGAGCCAAAATAGCACCATTTTTAAATTTATTACCATAAATCAGTAAAAAATAAAATGCTGATAATCAGTAAATCAGTTATCCAAAGTTGTTTAAATCAATCCAACTGGACTTTAAGAAGGTTCCTTGAAGACGTTTCACCTCTCATCCAAGAGGCTTCTTCAGTTCTGGTGGTGGTTGATGTTGCCTCAGCTTATAACCTCTGTGAGGTGTGGTCAGTGTTATTCACATTCCAACGACCATTGCCAAGGCCAGTCAGCCCACAATTACTACAATTCTACAATGTATGTCTCTTTCCTTTGACTTGTTATTTGTTGTTTTCTGGATTGTACTCAGCTGCATGCCTTCGTCCACCCGGCCTCCGTTGACTCGTCCCGCCTGCCGTCTCTGGAGCTGAAGCTGGATTGGAACAGACCAAAGTACAGTCCAATCACGATGCCAGCTGCCTCTCAAAAGGCTCCTTCATCTGGCAGGTGGCAGCACTTCTTCTGAGGGGAAGCTGAGCTGGTCCAGCAGAACTTTGGAGATGTGTTCCAGTGGTTGGTGGATGTGTGGGGAGATAGAGAGGGACCTTTGAATTGTTCACAAAGGAAAACAGGGAACCCATTGGTAGTTTTAGTTTAGGGTGCTACTGCGGTGTGTTTTTGGGTTTTAAGAGGTGAACAGGAAGAGGTTTTTTTCGTATTGATTATCTTTTACTTTGTTCCTGGTTGGAATGCCCATCAATGTCAACATGAAGTTCACTTTTAGTTCTGTTTATTTATTTTTATTTTACTAACACCCATTTGTTTTTAACCCCCTCACGTGTTGTTGTAAACTTAATCTTTCAAATAAATTCTCGTCTAACCCTCTGGAAACCAGCGTTTGGACTGTTTTTGTGTTGCTCCTCACCTGACAGCTGTGGAATAAAGGCTATACTGTGACGTTTTTAGAGCCACATGCTATACTATGATGTTTGTTGGGCGACACACTATACTATAGGCTTTTTTAATTGACATATTACTGTGACTTTTTTTTGTTTTCATTTTTTTTTGTTTTTTTTAGCAACATATAAGAATTCGAACAGTTTTAAAAGTTACTATACTTTTACTTGTGCAATGAAATTATTATTCTATGGTATTTTTTAGATGACATATTATACTCTGATGTTTTCTTGAATTACATACTATTTTGACAATATACTGCACTATGACATTTTTTGAACCACATATGACAATTTTAGGCAACATTCTATCATTTTGCGCTTTTTGAACCACATAATAATCTATGTTTTGTTTTTTTTTCTTGCCAACATGCTGTACTATGAACTACAGGCCATACTATGTTATTCTTGAGTAAAACATACTATACTTTGACGTTTTCTGAACTACATCCTATACTATGGCGTTATACCCAGAGTGCTTTGGTTACATGTTGATTTATAATCTAGATTTTTTTCTGTTTTGTTTTTTGACAGGATTACCACAGACCTGACCGTGAACACCGTTGACACCCACCTCAGGGAGACGCTGCCTAAGATCTCAAGGCTGCTTGGTCGTGGTCTTTCTGGCACGTACTCTTCCAAGATGAGCCGGGAAGTTTAACACTGATGGAATGACACCAGGTCTAAGCCAACAAACTTCCAATTCCTCCTCAACCCATCGTCTCTGGGAAACCTACATGGAGTAAGAAAAGTAGACAGAGAAGTAATTAAGTCTGTACACAACATATTAAAAAGAAATCATGCTAATAAATTAAGTACAAAGAACCGAATTCGCCAATATACTGGAGACCAGAGCTATTTAATTTGATAAGTATAACCTTGTTTAGTAACATTTCAATTATTTGAGAGCAGTCCTAAAGAACTGCCTGTAATCCCAATCATAAAATGGGTTTGGAGGAAGAACATAGATGGTAATCTGGATATACATGAGTTAGGCTTTATAACTACTATTGGTAGTATTGGTGGTAGTAATAGCTTCACCTGAAAGAGCTGACATTAATACAGTATCTGACAAAGAAACATCAGATCGATTGCGCAACTGAGCATGAGTAACCACGCACGCCGGATACAACGGGGACGGCGTGGATGCCGGCAGATCAGTGACTGCAGGATTGTCCAATATTTCTAAAGTGTGCAGCACTCTGCCGCCAGCCACATCGTTCCCATTAACATTACAACACCTCTAATCGGCAGCGCCGAACACACCGCAACAGGGAAAAACCCACTGACAAGTTTGGAGTCAATATGAACTCTGTGTACAGGCCGCGGAACATTTCCCATCTCTATATCACGCAAAGAAATATTGTAACCGCAAGCTGACTGTTCGGAGAACGGCAACGCACTGGACAAAATTACGGAGTAGGAAGCGCCGGTGTCTCGCAAAATACAGACCGCTGATCAACCGTTTCACCAGTTAAGGACACACGACCCTCGAAAACAAACGGCTCAAAACAAGAGTCAAATTTCTCATTGCTATGTACATCTGTGGGCTGGATGCGGGGCTCTGCTCGGATCAGTCCAACGCCTTTCAGCTGCGGAGGATCTGCCTGAGTTTTGCGCCTCAGTACACCACAATCTGCGATGACATGTCCAGGATCGTGACAATAATAACAACCACGACTCCCCCTCCTTGGACTCCCAGGCTGAACAGGAAGAGGACGTTGCCGCAGACGATAATCATCGGCACTATCATCGGCCACACCAAAGGATGCTCTGTGCGTCAGCACATATTCATCAGCGAAAGTGGCAGCAGTGGTGAGTGACATGACCTTCTGCTCATTCAAATACATAACAATGCGATCCGGCAGACACCTTTTAAATTCCTCTAACAATAATAATTCACGCAAGGAAGCAAAAGTATCAGCTTTGGAAGCCACACACCACCTATCAAAAAGAACTGCCTTCTCCCTAGCAAACTCAACATAACTCTGCTCAGACGCGCTCTTCTGGTTCCTAAACCTCTGCCGATAAGCCTCGGGTACCAGTTCATAGGCCTGCAGTATGGCAGCTTTCACAGAGTCATAATCCAAACTAGCCTCAAGAGGAAGCGAAGCTACAACCTCTTGGGCTTTGCCATGTATTTTACTTTGGATCAGTAGCGGCCAAACCTCCCGCGGTCACCGCAGAGCGCCAGCAATGCGCTCAAAGGCTGCAAAATACGAGTCAACCTCTGACTCTCTAAAATTTCGAACAATCGGAATATACTTACAAACGTCAAACGTGGCGGCCGGCAAACCGGTGGAAGCGGACCCAGCAGCTCCATCAGAGGCAGGCAGCGACCGAGCAGCCTGAGCGTCCAGCTCCAGCTTACGCAGCCTCACAGCCGTGTCGGCCTCAATCTGCAGTCTTTTCACCTCCAGCTCAAACTGTCTTGCCTGCTCCTTCTCCTGGGCCTCTAAGCGGAGACGAGCAAGGCGAACCTTCAGCCGCGCCTCATCCCGCGACCCAGCACTTACAGGTGAAAGTGGATCAAAACGGGGAAGTGTGAGCAGAGTTTTCACCCGCTCATCTCCACCCACATCCACCCCAGCACCACCTCATCTTTAGAGCTTCCCACATCCAGGGAGCCATGTTCCATCACAGCAGGGACAGCAGACGCAGACACCTTAATCACATCCATTTCCACCAGTTTACCTGCAACGATAGTCTTCAGTTCACGTTTGACTGTTTGTTTCGGAACATCAACGCCGAAATGCTCGGCAATCTGCAGTAAATCACACTTGCGGCAGCACTCAAGCAGCTCGAGAGAGGGGTCTGCCACAAACTGATCCCACCTGAATACAGCTGCCATACCTGCCTCACAATAACCTCCCCTCCAAAAAAACCCACAGCCTGGTCAACTCCAGAAGGGACGAGCCCCCACTTGTTACAACCGACTGTCTAGGGTAGTCAGGTGGTAAACAAAAGGAAAAAAAGAGGAAAGAACCAACAGGAAACCGAATTATAGAGTGACGAGCCGTGATTTATTTTGAAAAGCAAAGGTGTACATGAAGATAACAAACAATGAGGGAGTTAAATGCAAAAGGAAAAAAAGAAAGCGGGTGCTACAGAACTAAAAGAACCAAACATCACCGAAAGTGAACTGGCCTAACAGTTGTCGAACAAATAAAAGGAAAAAGTATAACGGAGAACTAACCCAAAACTACAATGCTGCAGCACCCCTATCTAAACTAACAAGGAGCGTGTGACTGGAACTGCTAACTGCTAGCATTTATCTCCCCCACGGACACTAGGTTCACAGAATTCCACAACCAACACCGGGCAGCTCAGCTTCACCCATGAATGAATGAGTCTTTTGACAGCTCTCCACGTCAGCATGGTAGGAGGAGTCCTCTCATCCTGGACCAATCCGGCAGCTCCTCGGACTGCAGGCGGGCCCAACCACAGAACCGGAAGAAGGATGGTCGATGGCAGACTGCTCACAGCTGTTCACGATAGAAATCAAGACAGGAGGAGGAGCGCAACGGCCCAAGGCCGTAACACTGCTGTAAAGTTGAACATTTTAACATGGAGCTCAATGGAGACTGACTCACTTTTACAGCCGCCCCCAGTGGACATCTGAGGAACTGCAGGTTTTTGGATTTAACTTTTCAGGGCGTCAAACATACGACAGGCGGGCCAAAACCTCCCCACCACAGCATCCAACCATCCATCCATCCAATCACCAATCCATTATTCAGCCATCCATCCATTCATCCATCCATCCATCCAATCATCCATCCATCCATCCAATCGTCCATGCATCCATCATCATCCATCCATTCATTCATCCATCCAATCATCCGTTCATCCATCATCATCCATCCATCCATTCATCCATCCATCCAATCATCCATCCATCCATCCAATCATCCATCCATCCATCCAATCATCCATCCATCCATCCATCCATCATCATTGATCCATCCATCCATCCGCTTTTTCTTTCTGAATATTAAAAACAGAAGACCAAGACTTTGAAAGGACAACTTCATTGAAAATTATTCACACAACAAAACCAACTTTTAAATCAAACGAGCGAAATTAAAAATCACATTAAAAGACAATCCAGCAAAAAAAGGCACTTCTGAGAAAAAAAGATCAGATGGTAGAAATGAAAGCAGAACACATCAAAATCATCAATAAATAGAAGAAATACAGGCGATTACTGCTGCTAATTCAACTGTGAACATCATATGGAGGATTGTTTATCACTGCAGCTGAAATAAAGAAAGAAAGTGGTGACTACTCGAGGCCTGGATGGTTAGCTTAGCTTAGTATAAAGACTGGAAACGAATGGAACAGTTAGCTGAGAAGAAACTTGGTTTGATTTGGGAAAGTTTTAGTTTAATATTCTGTTTAAAACGTGTGACGGAACACATGAGATACCATCAATGGGATTGTAAACAGATGTGAATTTATAAATTACCATAAAACAAACGTCACTAAAGCTGCGACTGTTTTGAGTTGAACAAATAAAATAATACAAATGAAATATTGTTCCAATGAGAAAACAAAAGGACAGTTTCTGACATCGAAACAGAGCTCAGGAGTAGCAATATGCATCAAAAATAAGTTAAAAAAAAAAAAGAACATCAATGCCTTCGTTTCACAGCTGTTTAAAGGCTTCATGCTAAGTTAAGCTAGGCTAAGCTAAGCCAAGCTAACAGGGTGTAGCTTCATTAAATGTCTGTAAACTCAAACTTTCACAAAAATCAGGGGAGCAACTAAGAAAAATATATGAATTTCATTAGAATAAAGAGAAGATTCTGTTTGTTTTCCTGACATAAACCACAATTATTTGACATAATTTCCATCAATACTTTTCCTGGTTCCTTCTAGTGGACCTGGTTTCTATCGTAAATTGTCCTTTTGAATCTATTTTGGTTAAAAAAGGCTTCACCTGGAGAAATCCCTGCTTTGATTCCCAGCCAGTGTTGGAAATAAACCCCAATCCAGATGTGAAAAAGAAAAAGATTCACATCAAATATAGGAAAAAATAAATTTAAATACCAAAAATGTGTATTTCTAATAACAATGCATGAGTCATTCTTTGAAAAACCAACCAGATTCTTTATTTAATGAAGTAAAGTTTTACCTTCATACTGTGAATATTTTCTTGTAGATGATTCATTTTCTCTGGTTTGGAGTCATTTTGGACAATTTTTGAGTCACTTTAGAGAAGTTTTTGTCTTTTTAGACAAGAGTTGGGTCATTTTGGACAAATTTGGTTGAAGGAAAACTTCAAAAATGTTCCATTATGTACATTTTCTTGAAGACTCCTCTTCATTTGAGTCATTTCAGAGACTTTTTGATATTTTGGATAAATTATTTAGTAATTTTAGACAAGAACTGAATGATTTTTTGAGACGTTTTTGTCATGTTAGACAAATTTTGAGTCACTTTGGAGGAATCTGGATGAAAGTTTAGTCAGCCTGGACAGGTTTTGGGTCATTTTGGACAAATTTTGAGTCTCTTTGGAGAAGTTTTTGTATTTTTAGACAGGAATTAAGTCATTTTGGACAAATTTTTTTGGTCATCTTGCAAAAATTTGGTTGAAGGAAAACTTGAAATGATTTTCCAACATATATATTTTCTTGAAGACTCCTCTTCATTTGAGTCATTTTAAAGAACTTTTTGATAATTGTGGACACATTTTTAGTCATTTTAGAGTTTTTTTTGTCATTTTGGACAAATTTTGCATCATTTTTTGAGATGTTTTTGTCATGTTAGACAAATTTAGAGTAATTCTGAACAAATTTGGGCAAAGTTTGGTCAGCTTTGACAGGTTTTAGGTCATTCTGGACAAATCTTAAGTCACTTTGGAGAAGTTTCAGTCTTTTTAGAAAGTGCATTCTGGGTAAACTTTGAAGCCTCATATCAGCATGTGTGATAGGTGGTTGGTCAGAACAGAGAACCAGTTTGATGAGACAATTAAGTTGAATCTGGCCTTCTGTCTTTGTGGAAAACATACAGCAAACAGCTGAAAATCAGACGTCCACAGTGTTCAGACCAACAACAGCAGTTAGAAAGAACTTCAGGTTTCTGCTGATCTAACTCTGCTCTTGGTTGTGGTGTTTTTATCTATATTTCGTGTCACTTTGCTCTTTAACAAACCAGTTTTTAAGCCTCTGACTCAGTTGTAACCTGCATAGTTTCACCTAAACTCCTTCTGTTGAGGTTAATCGGTGAAAAACAGTCGATAGAATCTGACCCCAGATCAGTAAATGATTGTAGACTTGATCAAACTAATCTCTCTGTGTTGTTTCACTGCTGAAACTCACTCTTCAGTTGTATTTAGAAGCTGCTGCGGTCGATGTGTTCCTGCTCCATCTGGGACTTGGCCTTCTGCTTCTGCAGCAGGATGTGTTCACAGAACTCCTTCACGGCTCCCAGTCCTCCCCGTTCGTGGCAGGTGTACTTGGCGGCGTTGATGGCGACGACCGGAGCGTCTCCGGGAACGGCGCTCAAACCGGCCAGGTTGAGACACCTGACGTCTGCCTGGCCGTTACCTGAGAGGAGAGAAGAAAATACACACAAATCAAAATCTGATCACAAAATGATGTAAAACCGCCAACATGTGACACCAAATGAACTCATAAAGACATAAAGTGACCGAAGTACGGCACAAAACAACCACAAAATGATGAAAAACCACCAAACTGGGACAGTTTTCTGTCTTTTCTTTTAGTTTATGTCTCATTTTTCTAATTTTGTGTCTCATTTTTGCAGTTTTTTGCCTTTTTGTGTCACGTCTGTTAGTTTGTGGACTGTGTCATAGACATGCAACTGCTCTATATTATGGGATGTAACATAGTTTCAACACTACGATACATCCCATAATACTGATGCTCAAACTAGGTCATAGAGGAAATGAACACAAACTAGATTTAGTGTTTAGACTGACTCCAAATTTACCCAAAATATCAAAAACTTCTCTAAAATGACTGAAGTGAAGAAGAGTCTTCAAGAAAATGTACATGCTGGGAAATTATTGGAAGTTTTCCTCAACCAAATGTGTCCAAAATGACCCAATTCTTATCTAAAAAGACAGACACTTCTCTAAAATGACCCAAAACCAGAGAAAGTGAATCATGTCTATTAGATGATCCTGGTATCAAATGTGTGTAAAAATGCTCCGTTCATTGTCTGCCTCTAATTTTGCTTCTTTTCGTGGAGATTTTGTATCTTTCGGTGATATATTCACTTAATTTTGTGGTGATTTGGGGTCCTTTTGTGCTGATTTTGCGTCTTTTTGTTGTAGTTTTTTTGTAATTTTGCATCTTTTAGTGGAAATTTTGTGTCTTTTTGTGGTAATGTTGTCCTTCTATTGGTGGCTTTGTCTCTTTTTGTGTTTGTCTTTTTTTGTGGCAATTGTCCAGCTTTTTTAGTTATTTTAGTTGCAGTTGTTATCAGAACCAGATGTGTTTTCCTGCTAAATGTCATGTGTCTATCTGCTGGACGGATGAGGTTCTGAGCCTCATCACTTCATCTGGACCCACCTCTATGTACTTCAAGGGTCTTTAACTCTGTAAATATTCGCAGTATGAAGGTAAAACTTTGCTTCCTTAAATGTAGATGAAGAACCATCAGGTTTTGAGGAGGTTCTGGTTGAAGGTTCTGGCTGTTTTGTGGTGGACGGACCCTTTATATTCCTGTAAATAACTCCAGTTCCTAATGATTTACCGATGTACGCCACATCTTTCCATTCCAGGTTCTTCTCCTTCAGGATTGGCTGCAAGTCATCCAGAGGCTCCGCCCCCACCTGCAGCACCTGGCAGCCCGTCCTCGTGGCCAGTTTGTCGGCCAGTGATTGGCTCACCGGGTCCTCGCTGGAGGTCAGCAGAACCACCTGGAGGAGCAGGACAGACAGACAGATGGTCAGGTGTTGTTTGTTGTTTGTTGTTTGTGTTGTTTGTGGACTAGATAAAAACCTCCACGTCTTCTCTCTGCAGCATCCGGATGCCTGCTGTGTCCTTGGTGTTGATGGAAACCATGTCCTCCCCAGATACAGACAGAAAGATCCGTCCTTCTGTTAAACACCCGGAGACGTTACAGAACATCAGACGGACCACCTCCGGAGTGTCCCGACCAAAATAACCGTACCTGGAGGAGGAGGAGGTTAGAGAACGGAACTGAATAAACACCCTACGTCCTGCAAACACTTTTACCCTCAAACAGAAGCCCAGGAAGCCATTTTAACTTCAGGATCTCCAGGAATAAAACTATGAAATGTGGTGAGGACAGACAGGATAGATCACAATGATTGAATGGATCCAACAGAGGACACACTTTTGAGAACTTTGGTCAAACTGTTTTCTCCATGTCGGTCATGTTTCATTTGTTGAATTTACTTTTCCTTTGAAAATACCGCCTCTGCTCTGCATCCACCTCGCTCTGTTCAACTTGCTCTGCAGGTGGAGTTTTTGTTTTTTTTTTAAACAAACTTTATTTCCATCAGCCAGCATTGATTAAAAAAACAAAACTTTATTTCAGTCAGCCAGCATTAACAAAGCTCTGCAGGTGGAGAAGAAGCTCCACGACATGGCAAGTGACGCATGAATCACGCGACACAACGCATCTATAACGAAATTTATTGCCAACGCTTTTAATAATCGATTTTTATCGATTCATTGTTGCAGCCCTAATATATATATACACACACACACACACACACATATACATATATATATATATATATATATATATATATATATATATATATAAAAATAAAAATTTTCTTTGGTTCATTTTTTTCTATATTTGGGTTTATACTTTTTTTTGATATATGTTTTTGCTCTTTTTTTTCTATATTTGGCCCTTCCAGGGTTCAGCCTATCTGCAGCTCTTCCTACCTGAGGACTCTCTGCTCTGCTACCGGCCAGTCGATGTCCACATCGATGTCCACGCTGTACTGAGGCAGCATCTCGTAGTAGGACACTTTTCCTCCCTGGACAAAGACAATAAGACCATAAAGTTACAGCTTCCTGTGTCCGTCTAGAGTCTCAGGATGCTGCTCAGCTACCTGCAGAATCCCCTCCTTCACCAGCTGGCTGGTGGTGAAGTAGAAGGATCCGTTCTCACACAGTTCTCCATCCCAGTCCTGACGCCGAGGACGCTTCGCCGGGTCCAGGTTCAGCGGCTCCGTCAGCTTCCGTGCTGCATGGAAGAGGAAGAAGAGGTCCCAAAAATGGTTGAAAAGCCTTTAAAACATGCACAAAAAGGATGTAAAAACAGCCAAATGGTCCCCAAATTACTTGAAACTCGTCTATAAAAACTAAAATTTGTCCAAAACAGTTGAAAATGATTCATAAACTGACTCAGACAATATTCAAGACTCGTTCAGAATGACTCTAACATGTCCTATATAACTAAATCTCATCCAAACAGATACAAAAATTCATGAAATTATTCAAAATTTATGTTTATTTTCCTCTCAAATTACCAAAAAAAATCTATAAAAGAATAATAAAATAAAAGTGGAAATATAAAGAAAAATAAATAAACTCAATATAAATAATTTGGCAACATAGAGCAATATTAATCAAAAAATTAAGCCATAAAAAGGCTAATAAAAGTAGAAATATAAAGACAAATGAATAAAATAATAATTAAAAAATAAGAAGAAATGTGCTTCTAAATAAAACAAAAAATAAATAATGTGGCTATATAAATAAATATTAATCAAAAAATTAATCCATAAAAGGAAAGGCTCATAAAAGTAAAAATACAAAGAAAAATAAACTAAATAATTAAAAAAAAAATAAGAAATGTGCTGATAAATAAAACTGAAAATAAAGGATGCGGCAATAAAAAGCAATATTAACCAAAAAATTAATACATAAAAAAAGGCAAATAAAAGTAAAAATATAAAGACAAATAAATAAAATAATTTTTAAAAATATGAAATGTGCTTATAAATAAAATAAAAAATAAATAATGCAGCAATATTAATCAAACAATTCATCCATAAAAGGAAAGGCTAATAAAAGTAGAAATATAAAGACAATTAAATTAAATAATAAAAACATAAGAAGAAATGTGCTTATAAATAAAATAAAAATAATGTAGCAATATGAATAAAAAAATATATCCATAAAAGAAAAGGCAAATAAAAGTAGAAATATAAAGACAAATAAACTAAATAATAAAAAAAAAACATGAATATACATCCATCTGAACTTACATCCCTTCTTGACCTCCTGCCAGCGGAACTGGTGCCTGCGGACCACAGAGAAGACCGAGTCGAAGCCCTGCAGCGTCATCATCTCCAGCGCCCCCTTCAGGTGGAACGGGTGGAGACACGGAGACGTGGCCTGGATGTTGCAGATCACGTCCACCTCTGAGGAAACATCAGGTCAGGAGTGTTTCAGGGCGTCCACAGTCTGCACACATCCAGGTGTGTTTACTCACCTGGATTCAGCGTCACAAACTCCTGGATGGTTTCCAGAGACGTGGAAGAATCTCTGGAGACTTCAGCGCTCCGCCGGTGAACTCTGGCCCCCCAGGACTTGGCCACTTTCTCGATCTGGTCGTGGTCTGTCGACACCCAAACACTGAGAAAGAGAAGGAATAACATCACAGTTATGATGATTATGATGATGATGTGTTTGAAAATGTTTAGTTTTCTCGTTTTTGTCATTTTATGTCTTATTTTTATCATTTTGCATCTCATTTTTGTCATTTTGTGTCTCGTTGTTGTCGTTTTGTGTCATGTTTTATTCATTTTTTGTCTTGTTTGTGTCTTTGTGTAATTCATGTAATTTTCTGTATGTGCTGTGTAAATCTACACTCAATCATTTCCAGTAAATCAGTATAAACTAATCATTTGTCGTTACAGTTATTAGAATCTGAAGCGCTGTTAAACAGTCGGTCAGTCACACTTTGATGAAAAGTCAAAGTCCACACAGAGCCAAACACACATGGACGATATAATCTGAATGAATCTACCTGCAGCGTGTCCTCACGACGTCACCCAGGTGTGTGCTCACCTGTCGAACATCTCGGAGTCTACGGCGGCCCGCAGCACCCATCCGATGAGCGGGACTCCGGCCAGCATCTTGATGTTCTTCAGGGGGATTCCCTTGCTGCCTCCCCGGGCCAGGATCAGGGCGACGACGTGTCTCTTCCCCTCCGGTAACCGGGGCCGCTTGGAGCCACTCGGTGCTGCGTTCTGGGCGCCGTTATCACCGGAGAGGACTCGTTTCCTGGAAGCCATGACGGTTAACGGAGAGCCCGAGGCGGTTTGTGGAGAATGACAGCTGAAGAAGGCGGAAGAATCAGAGAACAGAAATAAACTACAGCTCTGCTAACAGGAGACACTTCCGCTTTTACTTCTTCTGCTGCCCGAGCGGAGACTAAGCTCAGCAGCGCCACGTCCAGCCCCGCAGGACAGAGGTGGAATTACAACAACACTTCTTTTAAGGAAAGCAACATACAGAGAACGACAAAAACGACACAAAATGACAAAAACGAGACACAGAACGACAAAAACGACACAGGACGACAAAAATAAGACGCAAAATGACAAAAACGAGACACAAAACGAATACAATTTTTCTTAATTGATAAGACACTGTTCCTGAAAAATAGCACACATTTCCCAACACACTGCACATTATTTTTTAATTTGAACACAATTCACAAATCACTGCACACTTGTGTCAAAAGTGCACTTTATTGTCAAAATCTGAACTTTGTTTTCAAAATTAAGACACACGAAGTAAAACTAGGCCACTGCACTGCTAAATACAAAACACTCCTCTCTCACTGTGTTTTCACATGAAGTATAAAAAAATTATATAGTCCTCAAAAATGACAACTTAAACACAAATGCATCCTATAAATGAATCAGAGGCCATTGCAGTGCCTGACTGTACATTATAAAATAAAAATAATGTTAGACAATAAATACAGCACTGTATTGTACACAGTACAGTCTGCAGATATTTACACCACGTCTGCATCAATTCTTTCAGCCTGGTCAGACCTCAGGACCTCATCAACATCACAAGCTGTGTTTTCTCTGGAAAGAAAGATCTAATGTGTCTGATCCAGCCCTGACATGCATCAACAGAAACATCACCACATGTCAAGATCACTGATTGATAGAGATTTTCCCAAAGTATGGCTGCTGCTCATATACCTTCCACCTCCATGTAGAGAAGAATTCTTCTATAGGATTCAGAAAGGGAGAATATGGAGGCAGAAAAACCACAATAACTTGAGGGTTCATATTGAACTATTCCTGAATCAACAGTCCTCTATGAAAACTAACATTGTTCCAGATGTATTCATGAGTATCATCAGAATCCAAGTGAAAAACTCTCTGGAACAAACACACTCAAAACACAGAAAAAGTCAATCATGTCCACTTTCTGTAATTTTACCAGCACTTGTGAACCAGAATTATGCATTAGATTTTTTACAGTATTCTCAGAACATTTCTGACTGCTTGTATTGTTCCAGTATAGACATGTCACTGAAGTGACAAACAACATTTACATACATGTAAAGTAAACCACAGTAAACCTGAAACCATTTACTTTATGCACCATCTTTACCATCTGCTGACCTTAACAACAGATTACATTCTGAACAGCTAATTCTGTTTCCCAGCAGGTTTTATAGAGTGCAGTTCATTGGTAAAAGTGTTTTCAGTTTTGACCTGTTGTGTCTTAATTGTGACAGCAGTGTTGGAACAGTGTCCCAGTTCTGCTTCCTAGTGTTCACTTGTTGAAAAATGTGTGCTATGAGTGAAAAAGTGTGTTCAAATGAGCAAAAACATGTTCAGTCTTTTGCAAAAAGAGTGCAAGAGTTGTGGAAACTGTGTGTAAACCATGAATACTGTCCAAAATTTGGACAGCAGAGTCCTGTTTTTGAGAAATGTGTGCAGTGAATGGAATTTAGTGTCTTATCAATTGAGAAAAACTGTAAAACAACACACAAAATGACAAAAACAAAACACGAAATTAATAAAACAAGACCCAAACAATAAAAACGAGACACAAAATGACATAAAATAATAATCATTTTAAAACAATCTTCTGTATTGAAATAAATGTCTTTTTTGTCTGATTCTATATTTTTAAAATAAATGTTTTGTCTGACCAACAGAAATCTAAACTTACAATGAAATAAAACTGAGAAAAGAAACATAAATATCTGTTTTTTTTCTTGATAAATAGCTTAATAGGTGGATTCATTCTAATAAAATCTGGCCATTATTATCTATTTACTATGTCTGACAACTGAATGCTCTGTTTTATCTGCTTCATTTGTGTGTTTTTTCGTGTTTGAAATGAAAGTTAAACTCTGTTAGCTGCAACTAAATATTATTTCCACTGTTCATTGAGTTTCTTGTGTTTGTTGTGTCTCTAAAACGTCAGGAAATTGTAAAAAATGTTCATCAGTGTTTCCTAAAGCCCACGATGATGGATTTATTGTTTGAACAAACCCTAAAAGATATAGGACAATATATAGAATTGCAATTTTCACATTATTTTTAAATATAAGAATGAATATTATTCATTTTGTGTCTTGTTCTTGTTGTTTTGTGTCTCATTTTTGTCGTTTTATGTCTTGTTTTTGACATTTTGTTTCTCATTTCTGTCATTTTGTGTCTCGTTTGTCATTTTGGGTCTAATTTTGTCATTTTATGTCTTGTTTTTGTCATTAACATCATCCAACAGTGTTCCTACAGAATGTGTAGAGCAAAGCTATGTCCTCTCTTCTATTTTTCATCTTTTCATAACATTGTCAGGCTTGATTGAATGTCTCACTCTACCTCATATTATCAGGATCAGACTAATTCTTTGGACTGTTTTCCATCAGTCAGTTTGTCCTCTTGGTCAGCAGTAACAGCAGCTAAATATCTAGCTTCTACTGCTGAGAAAAAGATCACATTAGCATGGATTAGAGTAGAGTTAGCAAACAGCACAGAAAACATGGAATAAAAATGCTGCCATTGATGTGGAAGCTGAGCTAATCAAGACTTTGATGGTTTATAAAATTTAAATTGTTTGTATTTGTTTCTCAGAAGTTATAGACTAAAAGCTGAGCTAAATAGAGAATAATATTCTGTTTAGTTGTGGTTTTAATGTTGTCTTTGTCTCTGCTGCCCTCTAGTGGCTGTAAATCTGTTACTGCAGTTTTAACCCCGTCTGGCCACATTTTATTCAGTTTATCTCTGAAGGTTTTAACTGGGGGCTGCACAGTGGTGTAGTGGTTAGCACTTTCGCCTTGCAGCTAGAAGATCCCTGGTTCGCGTCCCGGCTTTCCCGGGATCTTTCTGCATGGAGTTTGCATGTTCTCCCTGTGCATGCGTGGGTTCTCTCCAGGTTCTCCGGCTTCCTCCCACAGTCCAAAAATATGCTGAGGTTAATTGATCATTCTAAATTGCCCGTAGGTGTGAATGTGAGAGTGATTGTTTGTCTCTGTATGTAGCCCTGTGACAGACTGGTGACCTGTCTAGGGTGTCCCCTGCCTTCACCTGAGTCAGCTGGGATAGACTCCAGCCCCCCATGACCCTAGTGAGGATTAAGTGGTGTATAGATAATGAATGGATGGATGGATGGATGGATGGATGGATGGATGGATGGATGGATGGTTTTAACTGGTCCTCCTGTCGGCTGAGCTGCTGCAGCTTTTCCTGGCAAAAACAACAACCAGACCGAGGTATGTGACCGGACCGGCTGCAGAGAGGAGGAGGAGAAAGTCAGGGCAGAAATAAAAACATCAGAGAAGGAAGTGATGCTCAGTGTGAAGAAACATCCTAAAAAAAAGCAGTGAAAACCAGCCAGCAAGAGAAATAAATAACAAAACTACAACTACAGCTGTAAAATGACTGTCAAATAAGGCTTTTCAGCTGAGTTACATACAATAAACGTGTGATTTTATAGCGGTGAATTAGGAAAATTATTTTATATATAAAAAACCAAACTACTTGTAAACATTTTTGGGCTTTTTGTGTTGCAACTAACATGTGAATAATATATTTTTATGTGATTTTAATCGATATTTTCTGAACATAACAGGAAAATCTGTAAGATAGCAAATAAAAAAAATTATTTGCTGTGTGAATCCTACATAATAATAACTTTTCTGTCATATAACAACTAATATCTTTAAAATGCTCAGTAATTTTACTGTCAAATGTTGTTAAAGAATGGATGAAAATACAGATGTTTGATGGACATTCTGTAAGTTGATACATATTTTTTCTGTTATTTTTAGAGTTACTGTCCATAATTTAACAACGTGAAACTCACATAGAAACAGAAAATATATTTTTAAAAATAGCTCTAACAGGACTTTGAGCATTTGTAGTGTAACATCAGACTGCAGTTAAATAACATTTTTAAATAAACAGTTCATAATATACAGATTTTTCAAATTTTAAATAGTAAATATCTGTAAATAAGATAATTTTATAGTAACATATTGCAGAAGAACAACATAATATTTGCAAAATGGCATTATTTTACAGATATTTGCCGTTATTTGAAAGAAAGAAAGAAAAATAAAAATAAAAAGGAAAATATAGTAGGGATGGAAATTATGCTTTTTAAAAAAATGTTAAAATCATATAAAAATATATTAACTTACAGATTAACTGTAAAACAAACAAAGAAACAAACACAGGCTAAAACAATAAATAATGTTCACACCAAAAATTTGTCTTTCCTAATATATTTTGTTGTATTTATAAACTTTATTTATATCAGAAAAATATTATTATTATTACAGATATTTGCTGCTATTAGAGGGATTACAATGTGATACTTAATTTTCAAAAATGTTATTAAGGTTTAGGGCTGAGTTCAGATTTTAACTGCAAAACAAACAAACAGACAAACAAAAAGAGGCTACAACAGTAAACAATGTTCGCATTAAAAATCTCTTTTTTAAATCTTTTTTTGGTATTTTTTAACTTTATTCATATCGGGAAAAATTCTCTATTAAATTACTGAAATTGCACAAAAATATATTTACATTTTTTCTGTGAAACAAACAAACTGTAAATAATATCTGCATCCAAAAACCTGTGATTTTAGATTTTTTTTTTTTGGACTGTATTTATACCAGAAAAAATATTATTTTACAGATATTTGCCGCTATTAGAAAGAAAAAATAGATTTTCTAAGGGTTGGATTGTGATACTTAATTTTTAAAAATGTTGGTTGTAAATGACTAAAATCACACAAAACTATATCAAAACAAAAACAGTCTAAAACTGTAAATAATGTTCACATTAAAAAAAAATCTATATTTTTGAGCATGTGACTGTAAAATTACAGTTTTATTGTATTTAAATCAGCTAAAAATGCCATTATTGTGCAGATATTTGCTGTTATTTTGATTATTTTTACATATTTTTCTGACCATCCTACTGCCTTATTTCCAGTGTTTTTTCCCTTTACATTGTGGAGAATAAAAAGAAGATTTTCAGGGAAACCCGGTTTGATTTAAATGGACTTTAAACTACTGCTAATCAACATGTTGGTCTGAAGAGCGGCGGTTAATTTAGATGAAAGTTGTTTGGTTTCGGTGACAGTTTAGGACGGAGATAGAAAAGAAAGATGAGAGAGGAAGGAGGAGGGTAACTCATCTGCCCCGACTCCTCCAACTGCCCCGGCAGCATACCGTTCATTCATTCACCCTCACCACTCCTCAGGAACAGGAACCGGCCTCCAAACAACCCTCTGCAGGATGAAAACACACTAAAACACTAAAAACACTCAGATTAACCGCCTCCACTGCTGACAAAAACACTTTCACTGTGAATGTAATCAGACGTTTTAATTCAATAAAAAGCAGAAAAAACAGAACTTCATCCTGCAACTCAAAACAAAGTGATAGTTCTCTGATAAACTGTTGGGTTATTATATATTATTATCCTCTTTATTAATCAGGTTTTATTAGGATAAAACAAACAACACGGTTTAAAAGAACATCTAAAAAAATGTTAAGAAAAATACGGTTTAGTTTTCAAAATAAATTAAAAAACATCTTTAAAAAATTTATAAAGAAACTACGTTTTAATTAAAATTTTCTTAAAAAAAATGCTAAAAAATGTTGAAAATATATAGTTTTAATTTTCAAAATAAATTAAAAAACTTAAAGACAGTGAAAACAGATTTTTTTTGATAAATTCAAAAAACATCTAAAAAAATAGCAAAAAACTTTTTTAAAAAAATACATAAAAATAATTAATTTTCAAAATAATTTTAAAATATCTAAAAAATAGAAAAATATATATATTTTTTAAAATACATAATGTTTTAGTTTTCAAAATAAATAAAACATCTAAAAAATTGCAATAAATATGTTTAAAATTGTTGTAATTTTCAAAATAAATTAAAAATACATCTTAAAAATAGCGCAAAAATATGTTTAAAAATTATAGAATATTTGAATTTTCCAAATAAATTTAAAAAAACTTAAATAAAATAGGGAAAAAATTGTTGGAAAAATATATGTTTTAATTTTCAGAATAAATAAAAAACATCTAAAAAAAAATAGCAAAAATATATGTTTAAAAAATCATATAATGTTTAGATTTTCAAAATAAATAAAAAATATCTTAAAAAATTGCAAAAAAATCTGTTTAAATGAAGCTATATAATGCATTAATTTTCTAAATAAATAATTTCAAAAACATCTACAAAATACAAAAAAAATCTGTTTAAAACGATATATTTTAGCTGATTTCACTACAAGAAGAGTGAAAATAAAATATAGATTTCTTTTTATGTGGATGTGACTTACAGGCCTGTTTTAGTTTTTGATGGACATCATATAAATTAACATTTTTTTCATGTGATTTTACCAGATATTACCTTCAATTTAACAACACAAGACTTTAAAATGTATTTACCATTTTTCAGTTCTTAATATACATAATTCACTTTCCAATAACAGAAAATATCAGTAAAATATTGATTTATTTGCTGATTTAAATCCAGTAAAAACTGTAATTCTACAGTCAAACATAAAAGAACAAACTACTACCTGTAAAACTACAGATGTTTGAAGTGAACAATATTTACTGTTTTGGCATTTTGTTAAGCGGTAAAATGCAAATGAATGTTTTTTTTCTGTATTTTGGTAGTTATTATCTTTAATTTAACAAAACAGGTAAAATCTGTTTTGTTAAATTAAACAGCAAATTGTTTAAGAACAGAAAACAATTAAAACCATACAAACACAGATTTCTAACAGTGTTTAGATGCTGTGACCATTGAGGCAGAAAAGTGTAATTAAAGACAACAGAAGGCTGAAAAAGCAGTCAGTAAATTATCATCTACAGGCTCTGATCTGAAACAACAAAACGATGTCGACAGTCCTAGAAACAATCATTGGTTCCCTGGATGTGTTTCTGTTTTCTGATAATTGACCAGAGAAAACTTTAGACAGTGCATTGTGGGTAAACTTTCCAGGCTCATATCAGCATGTGTGATAGGTGGTTGGTCAGAACAAGTTCTAGACAATGAAAGGAGCATTTTTACACACACAAGATACCAGGATCATCTCATAGACATGATTCTTTTTCTCTGGTTTGGAGTCATTTTGGACAATTTTTGAGTCACTTTAGAGACGTTTTGTCTTTTTAGACAAGAATTGATCATTTTGGACAAATTTTTATGACGTTTTGGATAAATTTGGTTGAGGAAAATGTTGTGGTTTGTTCTGTCTCATGTCAACACTCGTCTGTTCTACAGAAAGTGATGCTTCAGGATTTATCAGGGCTTTAAGGCCTACAGGAAACAGAATCTTAAAGTTCACATGTTGTGTGTTAAAAAGTGAAAAAAGTTGTTGTTTAGTGAGTTTCAGTTGCTTTAGTTTGATGTTTCTTGAGACGTGAATCCTCCAGATCATTTTTATCTCTTCAACAGTCAAACTAACAGTCAGACATTTACTGACTGAAGGTAAATAATAAACTCTGATTGGCCTTTATGGTGCTGCAGTGTGTGTGTGTGTGTGTGTGTGTGTGTGTGTGTGTGTGTGTGTGTGTGTGTGTGTGTGTGCGTGTGTGTGTGTGTGTGTGTGTGTGTGCGTGTGTGTGGGTTGTGTTCTCCACACCTTGGAGCGGAATGGAGCCGGGCTGAGGAGGGTAAACCGGTTCAGCAGGTATATGAGGCCTAGCCCGGCTTGTTGTCACCGTTATTTCTGCCGCGCATGCGCGTTGCCGCCTGTTTCCTGCTTTTTAAATGAGTACCTGTGCAGCTCGGTGTCCCACCTCTGTTCCTATCTCTGTGTGATCCGGCAGCTCCGCTCTCTCTCCCGTTATTCCGGAGCAGAGCCGTTTCCTGCTTTACCTGCCGCCGCCTCACCTGAGCTGCTCACCTGTCCGACGGGAACTTACCGGGGCGGAAACGCGGCGGATCGAGCCGGAGGAGTTCGGAGGACAGCGTCCAGGTTTCCTGCGGGGCGGGACCCAGCATGCCGAGGGCCTTTCTGGTGAAGAAGGCGAACGTATCGCCGGGGAAGCGGAACTGGAGCGAGCTACCGGACGATGAGCGGGGCGACGTCTACGTCCCAGGTGAGTCAATCACCTACCGGAGGCCGGGCGGCGGCGGCTTTTACGCACAGGTCGGGGGTTTAACGGTTTGGATCCAGCGGCAGGTGGGGAGGGGGAGGGAGGGAGAGTAACGGGGCCACCGAATAACGGGAAACCGGCGGGGGCAGCTGCGCGTGTCTCAGCCAAACTCTTTAAATTTTATTTGTGGTTTTTATGAACAAACTGAAGCGGATCCAGGATCAGGCAGGACTCCCGGCTCACCTGTCCAGGTATCCGCGGCTGCTCGGGGACTCTCCGGCCTGTAAACTTGCACAGATCGACCTTCAACCTCTGATTGCGCTTTTCTTCCTCCTGCCTTCTCCTGAAATGAAGCTTAAACCGAGTCCTTCTTTGATTAGTACGGACTGAAAATGAAACAGAAAGTCTAATTTACTGATTTAAAAACATCATTTCGATCATCAGCTTCATATAAAAACTAAATTCTTCACTTTGTGGTCAGAGTTACGGTAATTAAATAGGAAATCCTTTCAAATAAATACTGTTTATATTTAATTTTAACCAACTGCTTCATTTAGTTATTTTTTGTGTGATTTAGGACAGAAACTCTCTTCTGGTTTCTTCTTCCAACACTTTAAGGCCTCCTCAGGTGATAATAATGACAAAACGACCCTGTAACTGTGCCAGATTTGATCTCACGGAGGGTTTTCCATGTAAATGAGGCTTTTTGGAGTCACCTCTGCTCCTCACAACAGTCCCTATTGTTGGAGTTTTATTGTAAGACCACGGCGGTATCAGATAACAAGTAACGGACTACACCCTAAACCTCTCCAGTCTCCCTCCCTGCCTCACCCTTCCCCCTCCGTCTCTGCGGCTCCTCGTCTCCTCACCGTTAACTTTTAATCATTGACTTTTACATCCTCTCGGTGTTTGAAGCCGGAAGGTCTGGATGAACTGAACCGAGGGCAACCTCCAGGTGCTTCAAAAACTCAACAAAAATAAAAAATAAAAAGCTCTGAAAAATCACCTTCAACAGCAGTTTCGTCACAGAGCGTTTCAGCAGGAACCGTTGGAATCCGTGTTTGATCAGCGTTTGGATGCATTTTACGCACCGAAATCAACACAATCAAATTCAATTCTACTTCTATTTCCACAGTCACACTCTGTTTTTCTGATTACTTTAAGTCTTGATGAAGAACCAAAATCACTGTCAGCTAGAAAAAAAAGTTTAGCTTTTTCTCCAAATACACAGTTTGTCGTGAAAACTTTCCTCAAAGACTTAAACAAAGAGCGCCTGTGCGTAATTACGCACAGTTACCATCTGACTGAACCCAGCAGCGGTCTCAGCTACAGTTTCTGGTATGTGCCGTTACTTGATGTACCTGCCCGGTGTGTGTGTGTGTGTGTGTGTGTGTGTGTGTGTGTGTGTGTGTGTGTGTGTGTGTGTCGTGTCTCTCACACACACACACAAGTATGGTAATTGTCCTCAGAAACAGACGTGTTGAATAGTTTTGAGGCGCCAGATACCATCAGTTTAGACAGTTATCTATGCGTGTGCGTGTGCGTGTCTACTTTTGTGAGGACAACTTTGACTTTTAAACTTTTTTTGGATATTAAGGGAACATCCTTTCTGGTCCTCACTTTGGCACAAAGCTTGTGGTTATGACTCAGCTAAAGGGCATCATGTCCTCACAGAGATAGATGTATGGAGTGTGTGTGCATGTTGGCGTGTGCATGTGTGTGTGTGTGAAGGGTTTATTTTTATCTCATAATCCACAAACATGTGCCAGGGCCTGTTTCTGATGGGTCACCAGCCTGAAATGTGTTCAGTTTTCAGCCCAGTCTGACTCAGACGACATTACGTTTAAAACAAACTCGACTTATTGAAAGCTGCAAAGTGTTTCTGACTCATGCAGGTTTGTGCTGATTGATTCTGCCGAATGATTAAAACTGATCGTACACTTATTGAACTCTGAGAGCAACAGAAGTGACTTTTTTTTAAGTAAACACACGTTTTTAAGGATGTATTTAAATGTTCTAGAACACAGCAGAATGAGGAAACATCAGGACATAATTCTCACATCTTAGTCAAAAAAAACCAAAACAGTTTCACTCCATTCATTTACACAAAGCCATGAATAAACCGGTTCAACGGGTTCCTCTTTATCCTGCACCTTCATAATAATCCTAATTATAACTGAATTTAAACAGAACAAAAAGTCCCAATGAGAAACTCTTTAATTTTCTGGATCCAAAAAATTAAAATCATCATTTTTTAAATTTAAAGCTCACATAAGATGAAACTGAAATTAATCTGATCTTTAATTTAAAGGCAGATTTCAAATCAACATGTTTTTAAATGTCACTCCTTTTACATCACCATGGTAACAAAGAAAATGACGGGAAGCTTCAAACATCTTGTGAAAAAGTCATATTTGAACCCAAACCAAGCTTCTAACTGACCCTGAAGTCTAATAATAATGAAAGTCCCATTGAGAAACTTTACTGAAAATGTGTTTTTATCCAAAATATCTAAATTTATCCAAACCATTGGTCCATTTCTTCTTTCAACGGATGATTTTAATGAGAATTTTGCCAGATTTTAAGCTGTGTTTGGAAAATCTCCCAATATACACAGTTACAGCCCCTCTCTAGATCCTGATCCTCTCTGAAGTTTGTGCAGATCTACCACTAACTCTGCTGCTAACTCTGAAGCTAACTCTGCTGCTAACTCTGCTGCTAACTTTGAAGCTAACTCTGAAGCTAACTCTGCTGCTAACTCTGAAGCTAACTCTGCTGCTAACTCTGCTGTTAACTCTGAAGCTAACTCTACTGCTAACTTTGAAGCTAACTCTGCTGCTAACTCTGAAGCTAACTCTGCTGCTAACTTTGAAGCTAACTCTGAAGCTAACTCTGCTGCTAACTTTGAAGCTAACTCTGCTGCTAACTTTGAAGCTAACGCTGCTGCTAACTCTGAAGCTAACTCTGAAGCTAACTCTGCTGCTAACTTTGAAGCTAACTCTGAAGCTAACTCTGCTGCTAACTCTGAAGCTAACTCTACTGCTAACTTTGAAGCTAACTCTGCTGCTAACTCTGAAGCTAACTCTGAATCTAACTCTGCTGCTAACTTTGAAGCTAACTCTGAAGCTAACTTTGAAGCTAACTCTGAAGCTAACTCTGCTGCTAACTTTGAAGCTAACTCTGAAGCTAACTCTGCTGCTAACTTTGAAGCTAATTCTGCTGCTAACTTTGAAGCTAACTCTGAAGCTAACTCTGCTGCTAACTTTGAAGCTAACTCTGAAGCTAACTCTGCTGCTAACTTTGAAGCTAATTCTGCTGCTAACTCTGAAGCTAACTCTGCTGCTAACTTTGAAGCTAACTCTGCTGCTCCACATATCGCCCGTTTTCATCTTTATTTGTCGAGGTGCAGCTTCATTTGCATCTGATGTGACTCAGGCTCAGACACACGATTCGTTGTCTTCACTGAACTGAACCACAATTGATTCTTGTTTCCCTCTGCTGAATGTGACCACTGGTGATGTTAGCGTAGCTTAGCTTAGCATAAAGACTGGGACCAGTAGGAAACTGCTAGCACAGCTCTGTGCTCGGATAAGAAGAAGAAACATTTTATATTATGTTTTATACAAACAGAAATGTAAAAATAATGTTTAGACTCGCCAAAAAACACCTGTTTCATGTTATTTAAATGAACACACGTTTTTAGATTGACACTTTTAAAAAATTAAATTGCTCCAATTAGATTGTCTTCAGTAGATTTTTATTTTTCATGTTTTGTTTCTGTAGCAGCTTTTATAAAAAAATAATTCACTTAACAACAAACTTTTATCCGATTAACTTTATTTTGAAATAGTGTGAGCAAACTAGTTGGAACAACTTTAAAACTTTTTCTCATGTTATTTAAATAGAAAGAAGAAATTAATACAAATAAACTAAAACTAAACTAATAAAAATGAAAGTTTTTAAGTTGTGCCACGTTATTTAAATGAACACACATTTTTAAATTGACAAACCTTTAAAAAATTTAATTGTTCCAATTAGATTTTCTTCAGTAGTTTTTACTTTTCTTGTTTTTGTTTCTGTAGCAGCTTGTAAATTAAATAAAATGAAATGTGTTTAACAACCAACTTATATCTGATTAACTTTATTATAACTGCAACTTGTTGTGATATTTAAATCTAAAAAACAAAAACAAACACGAGTTCAAATTACACACAAAATGAAGTTGATTCAAAATTATTATGTCAACCGTAAAAATAATGTTTGTAAAAGGTTCATTTAACTCAGTGAATCATAATTTTATCTTATTAATTAAGCTAATTATGTTCCATTAAATACATATTCAGAATAACAATGTTAAAAATGTATGTTTTGGTTTAAAATTCAGTTTTTCCAAGTAGTTTTTTAATGTTATTTAAATGTAAATTTTACATCTGATGTCCCTAATTTCTTATTGACTTATTTCATCAACTTAAATTTGGTTTGAAATCCCACAAATTTGCGTTTAAATTACACAAAATATGAATGATTTCGGACATCAAAACAATTTTTGCAACTATAAAGGTAAATAAGTCAACTGGATTTCTGATGTGGTGCATTTAGGTGCTGTTTAGGTTGTAGTTTTTTGGTTTTACAGGTTTTGTGGAGTCTCAGAAACACTTAGAGTTTTACAGAAGATGATAGAAAACGTGGAGATACTTCACAGTTCCTGCATGTTTCCAGCTTTATATTCTAGTATTTCCAGTTGTGTTTGTGGGTTCTCCTGAGGTTAATGTTTGCTGGATGGAAGGAAATGTAACGGACCAGCCGACTGCTGCAGACAGACGCCTTCGGCAAACACAGCGAGACTCAGTGTTTGATGAAGATATCGGCTGATTATTGGCTCTCAGCTGAGCGGACAACAAGAGAAAATATTAAAGAGGCAGAAACAGCAGCAGCGTTTTTATTCTGACGTCCTCAACCTTCACCTCCCAAACACACAAACCTCATTCACGGCGAGGAGAACAAACAACACAGATTAAATGTCCAGCAGCTGCTCAGTCGCCACAGAAACTATCAGCCACGGCGAGGAAAGAGGACAGATTTAAAACACGGCTAAAGGAAACCTCAGAATCAACTGGAACTTTATTTAATCAAGTTTTACCTTCATAATGTGAATATTTTCAGGGTTACAGACCCTTAAAGTATACAGAAGTGGGTACTGAAAAAGTCCATTAAATGGTCTTTTTCCATCATTTCTGAGTCTCAGAACTTCATCAGTCCAGCAGATAGAACCATGACATTTAGGAGGAGAAACACATCTGAGTTCTGGTAAAAACTGCAACTAAAATAAATTAAAAAGCTGGAAAATTACCACAAAAAGAGACCAAACTCCAAAAAAGGGGCCAAAATTACCACAAAGAAACACAAAATAACCACAACAAGAGGCAAATATACCACAAGAAGACACAAAATGTCCACTGAAAAATGCAAAATTACCACAAAAAGGCCAAAACTAACACAAATAGATGCAAAATCAACACAAAAATAGCTGGAAATATGACAGAAGGACACAAAATCTCCACTAAAAGAAGCAAATGACCCCAAAGAACCATCTGGTTCTTCATCTGCAGTAACTTCATTAATGATCAGAGTTTTACCTTCATAATTTGAATATTTTCAGAGTTACAAGTCCAGATTTATCACTTTTTAATGGTCTTTTTCCATCAGTTCTGATCCTCAGAACTTCATCAGTCCAACAGATAGAACCATGACATTTAGGAGGAAAAACACATCTGAGTTCTGATAAAAACTGACACCAGATCAGTTTTACATCCACTTCAAGAGTCACAGTCGAAACACTGAATCATTAGAATAAGGACACATTTTCAGTCATATACTACAATTTTTAAGTCATTTTTCTCTGCTCTTATGTAAATACCTCAACCCGTGTTTTAACGGTGCCTTTTTAATTTTAAATCCATCTTGTCATTATGTGCTTTTGTTTTTATTATTACAAAGCTTTTATATATATATCTTTTGTATTTTGCACTGTATGGTCTACACCTTACCTTTCGTTGCACTTGTTGCAATGACAATAAAGTGAATCTGAATCTTTTCGACTAGTTCTGATGAATTGAGACAACTTGTTGCCATTTTGGACATTTTTGTCCAGTCTTGTGCAAGTTTCCAGTCATTTTGGACAAATTTGTGGACCCACCTGTTTCTATTTTAATCACAGGTTTTTAATGATTGAAGTCACTTTAAAGCAAAGCAGTCAAACTTAATAATTTGTAGCATCTTCCATCTTGATACATTTCATGTTTTTGTTTGTGTTTCACTGTTTTCTCATGTATCCTAAACACTAAATGAGCTATATGTTATTTTTTAACATTGAGCATCAGTAGACAATTTAGAGAAGTTTTTGTCTTTTTAGACAAGAATTGGGTAATTTTGGACAAATCTGGTTGAGGGAAAACTAAAATAATTTTCCAATATGTACATTTTCTTGAAGACCTCTTGAGTCACTGTAGATTTTTTTTTTTGTCATTTTGGACAAATTTGGAGTCATTTTTTCAGAAGTTTTTGTCATGTTAGACAAACTTTTAGTAATTCTGGACAACAGTGTAGTCAGCTTGGACAGGTTTTGGGTCATTGTGGACAAATCTTGAGTCACTCTGGAGAAGTTTTAGTCTTTTTAGACTTTGAGCATCAGTATTATGGGATGTATGGTAGTTTGAACAGTAAAACTGCAGTGGTTTAATGTCATAGAGTCCTAGAAACAATCACTGGTTCTCTGGATATGTTTCTGTTTTCTGATAATTGACCAGAGAAAACTTTAAAAAGGTCATTGTGGGTAAACTTTCCAGGCTCATATCAGCATGTGTGATAGGTGGTTGGTCAGAACAAGTTCTAGACAATGAAAGGAGCATTTTTACACACAGAAGATACCAGGATCATCTCATAGACACTTTCTGGAAAAAGAATTGTGTAAAATAGCCATATATTATCTGGTCATGTAGCTTCTGGTGGACTAACAACACATCGGTCTGTCTACACTTTATCTGGATGATTTAATGATAATTTAGTCACATTTTGAGCTACATTTATTACTAAAAACCTCACATTCTAGTTAACGTCGGTGTAAAACTCCTGTCTGCTTCTCTCTGAATCCCGTTAGCTCTGCTGCTCGTTGCGTCTTTCTGTTTTCATTTCATTGTGCGGCTTCGTTTGCATTCACATTTGCCTGAGTGCGGCTCAGCTGATTGGCTGCCTGCACCGAGACACACCTTGCCTTACCTGAACACACAGACCGACAAAGAGCTGCACCTGCAGGCCTCAGTGTGTCGCGTTGTGTTGTGTTGTGTCGTGTTGTGTTCCTGCGGAGGTGGATTGTTTGAGGAAGGAGCAGATCTGGAGCTGCAGGATGGTCTGGTCAGACCGGTCCAGCTGTGGTGCTGAGCACAGAGTGTGTGTGTCCAGGTGTGTGTGTGTGTGCACAATCTCTAACAATAGCTCAAACACACACATATTGAACCCTGCAGGTTTGCTCATTAAAAGATATGAAGCCAACGGTCTATTGTGAAACGTTATAGTTCAGCAGATTTAATTTTCCTCCTACATGAGCCTCAGATCTCTTTTACTGCCTGTTTTAAACTACAGTCACATTTATTAATCATCTGTTGTCACAGTGAGGTGGATAAACGAGTGAAACAATGCAGTGATCAGAATATTCTCTGTTGATTTAATGATGCAAACTAAAGGTGAAACTACACAAACCCCGCATCACTGCCAAAATCTGATCACAAAATGACGTAAAACAGCCAAAATAAGATGCTAAACTACCACAAAATGACGTAAAACAGTCAAAATAAGATGCTAAACTACCACAAAATGACGTAAAACAGTCAAAATAAGATGCTAAACTACCACAAAATGACGTAAAACAGTCAAAATAAGATGCTAAACTACCACAAAATGACGTAAAGCAGTCAAAATAAGATGCTAAACAACAACAAAATGACGTAAAACAGCCAAAATAAGATTCTAAACAACCACAAAATGATGTAAAACAGCCAAAATAAGATTCTAAACAACCACAAAATGATGTAAAACAGCCAAAATAAGATTCTAAACAACCACAAAATGATGTAAAACAGCCAAAATAAGATTCTAAACAACCACAAAATGATGTAAAACAGCCAAAATAAGATGCCAAATGAACTCATAAAGACTTAAAATGACCAAAGTGCAGCACAAAACAACCACAAAATGATGAAAAACGACCAGACTGGGATGTAAAAAGACATAAAATGACCAAAATGTTACAATGAAGACCACAAAAGGATATAAAACAACCAAAATAATATGCTAAACTACTACAAAAGGATCCAAAACAGCCAGCATGTGACACCAAATGAACTCATAAAGACATAAAATGACCAAAATGGTACACAAAGACCACGAAATACCATAAAACAACCAAAATAAGATGCTAAACTACCACAAAAGGACATAAAAGCAACCAAAATGTAACTCCAACCCACTACAAAAGGATATAAAACAATCAAAATGTGATGTCAAATGAACTCATAAAGACATAAAATGACCAAAGTACAGCAGAAACTACCACAAAATGATGAAAAACAACCAAACTGGGACGAAACAAGACGTAAAATTACCACAATGTTACAGAAAGACCATGAAATGACATAAAACAAGCAAAGTCAGATGCTACACGACCACAAAATGACACACCTACAAGAGGTTCAAGAGGTTCAACTAGACTTCTCTGGTAGGTTCTTGAAGACGTTCCACCTCTCATCCAAGATGAAAGGCGGTTCTTGAAGTAATGCTAACAGACACACAGACAAACGTACTGCAATCGTCACATAACTCCACCGTTCCTTGGCAGAGTAAACAAAGGTTGACACCTGGAGTGGATGTAAAATCTATAATCGATATTTCTAAATTACTAAATTATAAAACTGAAACGGAACAATGAGTCCTGATGAACCTGCAGACAGTCTTCATCTAAATCTGCAGCTCAGCGTCAGTGTTTGCTTCTGTTTTTAGAAAAAAAAAAAAGGCTGTAAAAGTTTCTGCACACAACCTGCTGACTAAACACAAAGTCGGAGACCAAAACCAGAACTAAACGAGTCTGAATACTGGACTTGCTGGTTCCAGAGGACGACTAACAGTTTGGCTGCTTCTTTCTTTCTGCAGTTTCCATCTTCCCTCCGTCCGTCCTGATGATGGAGGCTGAAGCCAGTCCGGCCGAGACGACTCCGCTCTGCCTCGCCAAACGCTCGGACGCTCAGACGTCGGCCGAGCTGCCGTCCAGCACGGTTCTGGGTCGACCTCAGAGCCCGGCTGAGGAGAAGTCCGAGATCCGGAGGAGGTCGCAGGGCGGCTCCACGTACATCCGAGCCAAAATCAAGGCAAGAAATCAGGACTGTAACACAGTTCTTCATGGGTTTCTGTTGAATGGGCAGAAAGGATGTGAAGCCTGACCTGCAGATGTTTGTTTTTGTGAAGATGTTTGATAAGAAAATTGCTCCATCATCCATCTCAGATTGTCAGATATTCATGAAATTTCACGTTCAATCTAAATATTTGTTCAAAAGTGAAGATTTAAACCATAAAGTGGTCATTTACACTGGGTTTATATTCATCTAAATGTCAAGTCTTTGAGTTTTGTTCTGTTATTCATGAGATTTTCTTTCTAATAGTCAGAAAACTGCTGCATTTCCATCTCAGATTGTCAAACGTTGATTTAGTTTCGGGTTGAATCTCGACTTTATGAGAACAGAAAATTAAAATTACTAATGTTTTCTCTGCTGCAGGTGACTACAGGCGAGTTGCCTCCCGATCCGTCTCTTCTTCCCCTGAATCTTCCTCCCATTCCCACCCGACCGCTCCTAACCACACACGAGATGCCGGTTGCCTCGACGACGACCTCCGCCCCCATGGAGACGGTCTCCATGGTGACCAGATCAGCAGGTCAAAGTCAAACTTCGTCCATGGCGACGACAGCAGAGTTTGTGTGTCAGGTAAAAAGATGAGTTTAAGAAGACAGATTTGATGACAGAACCTTGTAGAGACATGTTTAAGCTTGCACCAAGTTATTCAGCGATTAATTTAGAGCAGCGTTTAAGAACCGTTTTAACCTTTGGGGGCATCATTCTAGAGAAAATCAACCAAATCAAAACCAACCAGATGGTTCTTTATCTACAGTAATTCTATTTAATGAAGCAAAGTTTTACCTTCATACTGTGAATAAATTCCGACTTACGTTGGTCACAGTAGGTGAAAATGTTCCTTTCATTGTCTAGAACTTGTTCTGACCAACCACCTATCACACATGCTGATATGAGCCTGGAAAGTGAACCCACAATGACCTTTTGAAAGTTTTCCTAAACCAAATACACCCAAAACGATTCAAAGCACATCCAAAAGATCTTGAAACATCTCTAAAAAGACTAAAATTTCTCCAGTGACAAAAAATTTGTCCAAAATGACCCAAAACCTGTCCAAACTGACTAAACTTTTGTCCAAAATTACTCAAAATTTGTCTAACATGACAAAAACGTCTCAAAAATGACTCCAAATTTGTCCAAAATCATTCAGTTCTTGCCTAAATTGACAAAAAATGTCTCTAAAATGACTAAAAATGTATCCAAAATGATCAAAAAGTTCTTTAAATCGCTCAAGTGAAGAGTCTTCAAGAAAATGTACATAATTTAAAATTATTTGAAGTTTTCCCTCAACCAAATTTGTCCAAAATGACCCAATTCTTGTCTGAAAAGACAAAAGATTCTCTAAAGTGACTCAAAAATTTTCCAAAATGAGAAGTCTGGACCCACCTCTATGTACTTCAAGGACCCGGAACTCTGAAAATATTCAGAGTATGAAGGTAAAACTTTGCTTCATTAAATACAGTAAAGTCATTGGTATAATTAAGGAATTATAATTCATATTCCTGAATGTCAACTTAACTAGTACTTGTTTAAAACTCCACCAGGCATCTTTAATGTTTGATTCTGCCCTGATGTAATGTAACTTGAGTGTGTTTTTGCTGCATTTAGGTTTGCCAGAAAACCTTCCAGTACCAGCGAATGTTAAACAGACATATAAAGTGTCACAACGAGACCAAGAGACACCTGTGCAGCTTCTGCGGCAAAGGCTTCAATGACACCTTCGACCTCAAGAGACACGTACGCACTCATACAGGTAACTACACACTACCTGAATGTTCACACACATGCACAGTTACAGTCTAAAACATGTATTCAGAGTTCTCTGGCAGCATTATAATGTGAAGCATGGTGGTGGCAGCATCATGATGTGAAGCATGGTGGTGGCAGCATCATGATGGGAAGCATGGAGGTGGCAGCATCATGTGTGAAGCACGGTGGTGGCAGCATCATGTGTGAAGCACGGTGGTGGCAGCATCATGTGTGAAGCACGGTGGTGGCAGCATCATGATGTGAAGCACGGTGGTGGCAGCATCATGTGTGAAGCACGGTGGAGGCAGCATCATGATGTGAAGCACGGTGGTGGCAGCATCATGATGTGAAGCACGGTGGTGGCAGCATCATGTGTGAAGCACGGTGGTGGCAGCATCATGTGTGAAGCACGGTGGTGGCAGCATCATGATGTAAAGCACGGTGGTGGCAGCATCATGATGTGAAGCACGGTGGTGGCAGCATCATGATGTGAAGCACGGTGGTGGCAGCATCATGTGTGAAACATGGTGGTGGCAGCATCATGATGGGAAGCATGGAGGTGGCAGCATCATGATGTGAAGCACGGTGGTGGCAGCATCATGTGTGAAGCACGGTGGTGGCAGCATCATGTGTGAAGCATGGTGGTGGCAGCATCATGATGTGACACATGATGGTGGCAGCATTAATTGATGACATCATTTTTCCGTCCAGGCGTCCGTCCATATAAGTGCACCCTCTGTGAGAAGGCCTTCACCCAGCGCTGCTCCCTGGAGTCCCACATGAAGAAGATCCACAGCGTCACCCTGAAATACGCCTACAAGGAGCGGCGCAACAAGCTGTACGTCTGCGAGGAGTGTGGCCACACGGCGGGAACTCAGGACGAGCTGCTCCTCCACCTCCATCAGCTGCACCCTGACAGCGCCCTGCTGAAGGGGAAGGCTGCCCGGAGGGGGGGAGGACCGGGGGGAGGCTCGGTAGGAGGGTCCATGCCTGGGTCTCCACAGGGAGCAGACAGCGATGACACCACCGGATCATCTGGGCAGTAGGACGCCAGGAAGAGCTTCAGGATAAACTCAGGGGAAGGAGGACGGACTGTAAAGCAGATGTGATGTACATGTGTGTATATTTATGAATGTGTTGGATTTGGGCGTGGACTTTATATAATAATAAAATAATGAACCATGTTTGACACGAATGAGCAGAAACATGCCTGGTAGAACCCTCTAAGACCTCTGGAGGTCTTTATGAGAACATTGTCTTGGTAACTCCAAGTGGTCTTAATGTTTTGGCTCATATGTGTTTTTCTACATGGATTTCTCTTCCTTTGTGTTGCATGTGAATATTAACTGTGGGCTTCTCTGTACAGTCAAAGAAATTAGTTTTTGTTTTTTATTAAAAACACTTTATTCATTAAAGGGAGTAATATATTACCAGAGAATGATTTCTTTGTGCTTTTAATATCAGTACCAGGGTCATTTCAGGCGGCGGCGTTGTGGATTTAGTTGATTTATTTGTTATTTGAAACTCAGAACTAAGTTCTGGGAAATATTTTGGCTGAATTTGGAGAATTTCAGATGTTTTCAGATCTGACAATTTTAGTATTTTCAACCTTGGTAGCCCCAGAAATAAAAATCCCACCGTCATTAAATGATTGAATGGATCCAGTAGAGAACACATTTGTAATTATTGATTCTTAAAAGTGGAAAGAAGAATGAAATGTTCAAACTTATGTGGCACTGTGTCCACAGAAAGTTCCTGTAAGTGTATATCTATGGATGGATCCATATTTCTACTAAAATCCAGTCTTCGGTCGACATTTCACCAACTGTTGAGGCTCTAACATCAGTAGAATCTGATGTGTGGAAAATATGACATGACAAGTTTCCTGGTTTTTGATATTTTGACCTAAAACTGGTCCAAAATGACTCGAAATTTATCCAAAATGATTTGAAACTTGTCGAAAATTAGTAAGAAATTGCCCAAAATTACAACAATGACTAATTATTTGATCGTAAAAATGGGAAAAAAAGTGCTGTAACTGAGGGTGGTTCTGTGTCCACAGCAAGTTCCTGTAAGTGTATATAAATGGATGGATCCATATTTCTACTAAAATCCAGTCTTCGGTCGACATTTCACCAACTGTTGAGGCTCTAACATCAGAATATGATGTGTGGAAAGTTTGATTCCCATTTTTTGGTATTTTGACCTAAATCTTGTCCAAAATGACTTGAAATTCGTCCAAAATTAGCAAGAAATTGCCCAAAAGCACGACAATGAATAACTATTTGATCTTAAAAATTGACAAGCTGCTTCCATGTTGAGATTTGACAACACATGAAGCTGATTTAGTCTCACTGAATGTTCCCACAAGGATACATCAAAGTACAACAGTTGAGAAATAATGGGCCGAGCCTCATTTTACGACACCAATCCTGTTTTAATGTTTCACCCTGAGTCCCTCTGAGCTGCAGCTCCTGGCTAATTACTCCACCTCTTTGTGGAGCTCCTGTCTGTGTTTACAAAGAGAGAAGCTGCTGTTGCAGGGTGAGGCCGGATTCCTGGTCTCTGTCGGGTCTTGTTGGAGGATTCCAGCAGACTGCTTCAGCCTGAGGACACGTGGAGGAGGATAACGGTCTGCAAACCTGACTGGATCCGCTGCTTATTCACACCTTCCATCTCGCAGGAAAAAAAAATCCGAAGCATGCCGCCATAATTCTAATTTTTCCTCAGATTGATTTTTTTAGGCTTGTGTTTATGCTGCCAGTCATGAAGTAATTAAAATACCTTTGACTGCAGATGAAAAGCTCATCCCTACAACTCAGTGTGGTAGAAATCTTCAGAATGTCAACAGAAGTTGTCAAAACTCCTAAAGATTGATGCAAAGTGGTGCTTTACTTGGTTGAGCCAAAATGTTGTTCTATAAAAAAACCAGGAAACTTTGTGAAACGTTCAGGCATTTTAGACACTTTTCAAATCATTAAGGACAATTACGAGACATTTAGTGACCTGGAACTTTCCACACATCAGATTCTACTGATGTTAGAGCCTCAACAGTTGGTGAAATGTGAACCAAAGACTGGATTTTAGTAGAAATATGGATCCATCCATAGATATACACTTACAGGAACTACCAACCTCATACCAATACCAACCTCAGTTGAAAGTTTTGCACTCTTTTCCATTTTTAAGGTAAATAAAATCATTTAAGTAATTTTTGACATTTTTAAACTAGTTTTGGACAAATTTCAAGTCATTTGGGACAGACTTTGACTAATTTTGGACGACTTTCAAGTCATTTTGGACAAATTTCAGGTAATTTTGGACAAATTTCTAGTCCTTTCGGACACGTTTTAGGCCAAGATATCAAAAAATAGGAATCATACTTCCCATACATCAAATTCTACTGATGTTAGAGCCTCAAAAGTTTGTGAAATGTCGACCAAAGACTGTATTTTAGTAGAAATATGGATCCATCCATTTATATAAACACTTATAGGAACTTTATGGAGACACAATACCACCCTCAGTTGAAGGTTTTGCGCTTCGTTCTATTTTTAAGATCAAATAAATTGATATTGTTGTCATTTTGGGCATTTCTTTTTTAATTTTGGATGAGTTTCAAGTAATTTTAGACACATTTTAAGTAATTGTGGACAATTTTTTTTGTCATTTTGTACAGGTTTTAGGTCAAAATATCAAAAAACAGGAATCGTGTCTTGTCATATTTTCCACACATCAGGTTCTACTGATGTTAGAGCCTCAACAGTTGGTGAAATGTCAACCCAAGACTGTATTTTAGTAGATATATGGATCCATCCTTATATATACACTAACAGGAACTTGATAGGGACACAATACTCCCAAAGTTTGAAAATGTCGTACTTTTTCCCACTTTTAAGATCACGTAACTAGTCATCATTGTCATGTTTGAATTTCAAGTAATTGTGGACACATTTGGAGTCGTTTTTGGCCAAATTTTAGGCCAAAATATCTAAACACTGGAATCTCGTAGTTCATCAGTAGCTCATGTGGATGCATTAGGCACAATCTTCTTCTCTGCATCACGTGACCGATGTCAACAAGGCTCTAACATCAGTAGAATTTGATGTATAGCACGTATGGCAAGACGAGGTTCCAGTTTTTAGATATTCTGACAAAAATTATGCCTGAAATGACAAAAACTTTGTCCAAAATTAATTAAAATGTGTCTAAAATTTCTGGAAGCTCATCCAAAATTAGGAAAGAATTGCCCAAAAAGACAACAATGACTAATTATTTGATCTGAAAAAGGGGGAAAAAGTGCAAAACCTTCAACTGAGGGTGGTATTGTGTCCTCAGAAACTTCCTGTGAGAGTGTGTGTGTATATGTATGTATGTATGTATGTATGTATGAATGTGTGTGTGTATGTGTGTATGTATGTACAGTCTTTCATCAATATTTTATAAATTTGTGAGGCGCCATCAGTAAGATCTGATGTGTGGAAAGTTTGACTGGACAAGTTTCCAGTTTTTAGATATTTTGACCTAAATTTGCCCAAAAATGACTCAAAATGTGTCCAAAATTACATGAAATGAGGAAAAGACTGATGCAAAATGGTACTTTATTTTATTGACTTTGCATTAATCTTTCTGAATGTGCAGAATAAATTTATATAAACTGTAACTATATTACATATTGAACATATTACAACAAACTAAATCCAGTGTCCAGGTGTTGCCGTACAGTTGATGCCTGTAGTAGCTCATGTGGCCGCTGGGTGTCGCTGTTTGTATTTCGGCGCATTCTTCTGCGCATCACGTCACTGATGTAAACAAGGAAGTGCTCCGTGTCTTTAAACGGAAGGCGGCAGTTGCTGCTAATAACCAGGTGGAAGGTGAGTCGCATTTATTACCACACACTGAAAAATCCATTTTTTTTTCTCTGATAGAACTGCCTGTTAACGCCGTTTGTTGATTCCAACCTTAGCGTCTTGTTTAATAAAACTTTCACACAGAGCTAACTGCTAATTAGCTCCCGTTGGCTAAAGTTCTCATCACGTCGCGGTGAAGCTGCTGTTATTCCCTCAGCCTGCCTGTCATCTCTCCCCGGTCACACACACACACACAGAGGGATGCCTACGTCGGAGCCGGTTCGGCTGGGTCGGAAACGAGCCCTGCCCGCCTGCCCGAACCCACTGTTCCTCCGGTGGCTCACCGAGCTCCGGGACGAGGCGAAGGAGAAAGGACTGAAGACCCAGTACACCTACCAGAAGGTACTTAATGCTCGGTTAACTGTGGTGGGAAGCAGCTCTGATGACACTGAGGTCAAAATGGATCTACAGATTCTGTTTGAGGCTGTTTACATCGGCGTTACGGGCAGGAGTTTCTAATACTGGTGCTCAAAGTTGATTAAAGAAAAACTGGTCCTGAATAAAAAAAAAAAACAAAACAAAAAAAACCCCACCAGATTTAGCGTTTAGACTGTACTGTGTCCAAAACGATCAAAAACTTCACTGAAATGATTCAAGTGAAGAGGAGTCTTCAAAAATGTAGATATTGGAAAATGTTTTCCCTCAGCCAAATATGTCCAAAATGAACCAATTCTTGTCTAAAAAGACACAAAATTCCTCCAAAGTGACAAGCTGACTAAAAGTTTGTCCAAAATTACAAAAAATTGTCTAACATGACAAAAAAGCTGTATCATAGCTAACGCACTATACAGTTTATGAGCTAACGCTATACAAGGTTGGCATACTATTGCTAACATTAACAGACAGGGAGTAAGTTAAGCTAGGTTAGCAGAACTTTAGCAACGCAAATGGAAAGCAACGTCCCTCGTCATGACAGCAAATAGAGTTTAACTGAAACGGGTGACATGAGTCATTATTTCACATCGTTATAAACTTACCTGTCGGTTCAGCCAACTCCCGTAATGTAGCCCGTCTGTAGCCAACTCCCGTAATGTAGCCCGGCTGTAGCCAACTCCCGTAATGTAGCCCGGCTGTAGCCAACTCCCGTAATGTAGCCAACTCCCGTAATGTAGCCAACTCCCGTAATGTAGCCAACTCCCGTAATGTAGCCAACTCCGGTAATGTAGCCCGGCTGTAGCCAACTCCGGTAATGTAGCCCGGCTGTAGCCAACTCCCGTAATGTAGCCCGGCTGTAGCCAACTCCCGTAACGTAGCCCGGCTGTAGCCAACTCCCGTAATGTAGCCCGGCTGTAGCCAACTCCCGTAATGTAGCCCGGCTGTAGCTAACTCCGGTAATGTAGCCCGGCTGTAGCTAACTCCGGTAATGTAGCCCGGCTGTAGCTAACTCCGGTAATGTAGCCCGGCTGTAGCCAACTCCTGAGAAGACAGCGGTGAGGACTGAATGGAGTCAGAGCTCCATGTTGGACAAACGGCGCAAAGACACCATTCAACAGCATTTACTGTTTTATGAGAAACTAAGAATATATCGGCGTTTAATTGGCCAAACTCCGGCCGACTATAGTTATTTTTGAAGAGGGCTATAATCGGCCAGTTTAATCAGCAGGGCCCTACCGTTTACCATCTTCCATTTGGAGTCGCTTGGTTCTGCCACTACCGCATAAACTGCCCATTTGCGCATGCGCGACGGTAAGTCTACTTGGACAAACTGTCCAAAAGCGTTGCAGATGCGTTAATTCGTGTTAAACCTGACACCACTGATCAAACGTTGAACGAAACGGACAACAGGGAATATAGATGATTAATATTAATATTTATTGTTGACAGTACAAAAGATCATAAAGTCACAATCCCATTTATCTGAACAGGGTCTAATCGATACCATTGAGACTGATTACACATGAGCCCGATGAACCTAAGGTAAAAAATAAAAATCACTTCACTCTGAAAATACCACTGCATATCAAACAGCACTACATTCAATTCACACTTGCATCTGGTCTCAAAGTTACCGAGATCAAGGCTGATTATTACTTGCAGCGGCTCTAAATAGGGAAGTGAATAACACAAACCAAAACAATTAAAATAGAGTTAGTCCGCTGTCACATGATGCACCCAGGTCTGTTCATCCATGGGTCCTGCAAGGCTGAGTGGATGAACTCAAATTAATAAGACCTACAAACAAAACCCAAAAAAGGACAGCAAGAGACAGTGCAACTAAGATGGACCGTCACTGTAAAGCACAAACAATAAAAATGCAATTTGATTAAATGAAAAATAAACATATCCAAAGCAGAATAAAAACACCTTTTAATAAACATCCTTTAAAAGCACGCAGTAGGAATTCCCTCACCTCATAAAACTGTGTGGTCCCACTGCAACATTCAAAAACACCATTAGAAAAGGCACATCTAAAGGTTTGTAGAGAAACTACCTCTATAAGATAAACTAACGGGCATCTTACCACAAATCACCGGTGACGCCTCGCGTCTCTCTGGCCTCGCACAGACAATCATCAGCACCTGCCTACTTAATTTTATCATTGCCTGCCCCAATCAGAGGCAGACAGCCGAGTACCACCAGGTGCCACTAGTTACACTGCGTTAACTTTTTATCAGATTAATCATGATGATGGATTAATATGCATTAATTTTGACAGCCCGATTAAAAATGTGTCCGAAATTATCAAAAAGTTCTTTAAAATGACTCAAGTGAAGAGGAGTCTTCAAGAAAATAAACATATTGGAAAATTATTAGAAGTTTTCCCTCAACTAAATGTGTCCAAAATGACCCAATTCTGGTCTAAAAAGACAAAAACGTCTCTAAAGTGACTCAAAACCAGAGAAAGTGAATCATGTCTATTAGATGATTCTGGTATCTTCTGTGTGTAAAAATGCTCCTTTCATTGTCTAGAACTTGTTCTGACCAACCACCTATCACACATGCTGATATGAGCCTGGAAAGTTTACCCACAATGCACTGTCTAAAGTTTTCTCTGGGGAATTGTCAGAAAACAGAAACACATCCGTGTCCAAAATGCCTTAAAATTCCGCAAAAATGATTCAAAAATGTTGAAAATTAGTCCTAAAATTAAAATTTCTACAGGACAGAAACACTAGTTTCTATGACTCTATGTCATAGACATTAAACTGCTGCAGTTTTACTGTTCAAACTACGATACATCCCATAATACTGATGCCCAGTTGGTTATGCAGAAAATTAACAAAATCAGATTTAGTCTGTAGACTGTGACACCTGGAGTAGATGCAAAACTGCCAAAATGACTCCAAAATTTACGAAGATTAGTGAAAAATCATCCAAACTGACTCAAAAATGATCCAGAACTTTTTGAAGCTCGTCTAAAATGACTTTAAATTTGTTTAAAAAGACTCCAACATTGACAAAATGACTCAAAACTGTAGAAAATAGTTAAAATTTGTCTTTGTTTTTAAAATACAATCAGAAAAGGAAAAATATGTAAGAAGTCGCCAGAAAAGCTGATTATTTACCTTTATTTGTGTGTTTCTGTCTTTTTGCAGGCCATCAACTCTTTGAATAAATATCCGCTGCCACTGCGAAACGCCAAAGAGGCAAAGATCCTGCAGAACTTTGGAGACGGCATCTGTAAAATACTGGATGAAAAGCTGCAGCGGCACTATCGAGAGAACGGTGAGCAACAGATGAAGTGAGGTTTTATGGAGCGGTTGCCATAGTTACAACGCACAACATGACACAAAAACTAAAAAGATATTACAGAGAACCTGAAAACAGACAAGTTAAGGGGTAAAATGTTTCTGTAAATGCAGCAGAAAGTGCCCAGATTACTGGTATAGCGACAGAAAAAAAATTACATAAAGGATGATAATATGCTAAAAGAGAAATTGTTTGTATTGTTTCACCACAACCGTGTGAAATAAAAATAGACACAAAATCTGGTTTGTTTGATGAAGAGCCTCCTAAAATTACTGCAGCTAAATAATCAGCTGATTCTGAAGTTGTCCAGGGGGAAGTTTGTTCATGTTTGGTTGGTTTTCTACAGATTGAGCCTCCAAGTTTTGTTCCGTTTCAGGTGCAGACGCTCAGATCCACTCGGTCCCTGAAGCAGCGCCTCCTGCAGGCAGAACAGACAACAACAGCATGGCTCCGTCCAGGAAGGTAAACGGGACAGCTGAGTCTAGTTAAAGTTAGTTAAGTTAGTTAGTCAAGTTTCTCCTTAAAACAGACTTTTATCAGAGGGCATTTCCTGATGACACCTGAGTTTGAATCTTATTCTTAATTATGATATTTTGGGACCTGGAACTTGTCAGACTTTAACCCATCAGATTCTACTGATGTTAGAGCCTCAACAGTTGGTGAAATGTGGACCAAAGACTGGATTTTAGTACAAATATGGATCCATCCATTTATAGACACTTACAGGAACTTTCTGGGGACATAATACCATCCTTGCTTGAATATTTTCTACTTTTTTCCATTTTCAAAGGTCAATAATTATCTTTTTAGTAATTTATTGACATTTTTTTTCCCTCATTTGGGACAAATTTCAAATCATTTTGGAAATATCTCAATTCATTTCAGCCATTTTAACTTCTACTTTTAAATCCACTTCTGATAATTTAGTTTTATTTTGCTGCCCTGTTAAGCATTTTGTAACTTGGATTTTGCTCTATAAATAAAGATTATTAATGAATAACACCATATATCTGCAGACCAAGACACATTTTACACAAGTGCTCACTTCATAAAATTTTAAATACATATTTTTGACACACAGAAGAGAGTTTAGAGGTTTCATCAAAGCAACTTTAACCAGCCAGAAGTAATTTCTCAACATTTTATATAGTTTTTAACAAAAAGATAAGATAAAGATAAGATAAAGATAAAGTTCTTTATTTCTCCCCACTCCAGGGGAAATTTACATTGTTACAGCAGCTTTATTTACAATATATACAAAGGTGAAAAAAATATAAAAAAATAACAAACTGTTATTTCACACAATATTGCTGTTTGTATTGACTTATTTTTGACTTAAATAGTGAATATTCTGAATGTAGAAGCTTATTTATGAGGTATAATGTAGGTTTTGGTCATTTAAATGTGGTTATATTCTTGTTTTTTTGTAGAAGAACACAGCAGGTGATGGAGGGAAGGCCAGAGAAACATCAGAAGGGAAGAAGAAGAAGAAGAAGAAGAAGAGGGAGTATGTTCCTCAGAGGAGGTCTGGAGGATACGCTGTCCTGCTCACTCTGTACCGACAGTCACAGGTTAGCCGAGGTGTTTCTCTGGTCATTTTGTCTGTTTTTTGTGTCATTATGTGGTTGTTTTGTGGCAATATGTAATCATTTTCTGCCTCTTTGTGGTTGATTCTTTAGTCATTTTGTGCTGGTTTTATTCCCCCTCAAGTTAATTTTCTTTGCAATTTTATGGTGGTTTTCTGTGTTTGTGGTTGAATTGTTTATTTTCGTGTTTCTGTGTGGTGATTTTTTAAATATATTTTTTTACTCCCACATCTCTAAATCTCTGGGTATCCTTGTTGTCATCTCTCTTTAGATCCCGGGCAGTAAAGGTTTTATGTTTAAGCTCGAACTACAAACTGAAGCTCAGCCTCTCTGTGATAAATCTTTTGCTGTGGTGAGTTTTACATTAACCTCTGCTTCAACACTCCTTCTCAGATCAGCAGATATTTAGAACAGTTTCTGCTCTACTATCTTGGATTTACTAGAATTTTTCAAAGCATCAAACATGGAAAGTTACAAAGATTATCTTGACCTATCCTTTAATTTATGATAAAAGGATTACAGATGATTAAGCAGAAGCCTCTGATGATTTGAGATGGACTAAACCTGGTCGTCTTCTACATAAATTCAGATTTATTTCTATATTTTGTGTGTCAGCAGCCTGATCTGGGCAGTAAATACACAGCCTGGTCTTCAGTCAGCACTCTGATCCAGAAAAACCTGCTCATTAAGACTCACACTCCTGCAAGGTACGACACAACAAAGATACAAAATGTGCTTATGTTTATTTTTTTTTAATTACTATTAATTGGAATGTTGCCTTTTTGCCTGTAGAACCATGAGGGTGAGTAGGATCTGATGTTTTTGCTGCACATCATGCATTTATAGGAACTTTTAGGCTGTTGAGAAGTTCTGTCAGAGCAAAATACACTGTGTATTACTACTGTGGTTGTTTTATGTCTCTTTGTGGTCATGTTTTTTCCATTTGTGGTGGTGATGTGCCTCTTCGTGGTCTTTTTACATCTGTTTATGAGAATTTATAGGCAGTTAATAAGTTCTCTCTCATGGCAAAGTATTTTTATTCTATCTTTGTGGTCGTTTTGCTTGTATTTGTGGTGTTTTTTATATGGAATGACCTCATTGGTCATGGTGGAGTTTGGGTTATTCACTGGGATTCACAGAAAGGCTGTATTTAATCCAACGTTGCAGTTGTTAGCCAGTGAACATGCAGTTCCTTTGAGGTGATTGTTGCCTCAGTGCTGCTCCTGAATCAGCTCTTTAATCCTCTGTGTTTCAGGTATTCTCTGACAGAAGAAGGTCTGGCTTTGGCCGAGCGTCTGGCGGCAGCAGAACAAGAAACTAAAGTCTGTTCAGGAGGGGATGAAGGGGAGGAAGAGGAGGGTCCAGGAGTGGTCGACCTGACTGCTAGTGATGAAGGAGAGGAGGAGGAGGAGAGAATACAGTGAGCGGACTCCAACTAATCTTGTTTTTCTCTTGTTCCCTTCAGATCAAACTGACCCTGTTCTCCTCTTAGTCCGACAGTCAGAGCTGTTGGCCAGACGAGCAGCGACGTGGACGCTTTGTGTTCATCAGAAAAACCTCAAAATTCACAGGCAACCAGCAGAAATCCGAGTGGAGGATGTCTGCTACCTGGAACCTACGAAATTATACTCTGTGTGGACTTTATTGAGACCACTGGGTAAGACAGATTAATTTAGGACCTTAATAACTCTACTTTATTGGATTTCAGGCAGTTTAAGACCCTCTATCTGTATGAATCACATAACTGCACTGCAATTAAACATGTTTATTGTCTGTTTGTTTCACGTCATGTCGGCTTGTTGCAGCGGCAGCCACCACCGTAAGCAGGAGCTGGTCAAAGAACTGCAGAGAAACGGAGTCAACTTTGACGTCAGGAAGCTCAATGTTGGTGACTTCCTGTGGGTGGCTCGGGAAAAAGTCACACCCGTTCCAGGTAAACGCACACAACAATGCAAACTAGACAAAGAGTCTGAGAGAAACCTGCACAAACATCCAGCATGTGTAAGAATCAAACTTAAAAAATTCAACTCTCCGGCACCAAATCCACCGTTTATTCACACCTATTCTTCTCCCTACTTTCCTGTCTGCCTCTACTGACCTATCTAATAAAGCCAACAAAAGGCCCTAAAAAAGTTCGCCAAGTTGCCGACAACGTGGTGTACTTTATTCGTAAACAAGCCGATATTCTCACAAAAGCATGTTCCAAATGTTTCGACCTGCAAAAGCCAGAAGTTTAGCCACTAAAACAAACTTAATTAGCATTTTCAGCAGAGCTTATTACCGATGGACCGACTGCAGAGGCAGGAGACACCAGACTGAGAACAAAACATGGGACGCTTCCGTTTCATCCGCTCCCCGTTGGAAATAAATAATGCATTTGTAAACAAGAAAAGCACTCAGACAGCGTGAATGACTCCACTGTTCAGTTGATCTACATGATGTGCTAGCTCAAAAACGTTCATCATGTCTTCTTATAGATGCAGTAGTTTTGGGTTCTTTTGTTCAGACATAAGGTGAATAGATAGATGTTGATTACCTTGACAGTTTCAGTGAAAGCTCTCACCTTCTTCAGAAGCGTCTCACTGACAGCGAGGCGTGCTGAGAGGGCCATGAACAAGGATGAGAGGGGCTTCATGCTCTCCTACACCAGGGACACTCCACTCCAGAGGAAATAGGACGGCGGGGGTTGCAGCATGCCTGGTGGGATGGTCGGGTCCGTTGGGCTCACCACGACATGCCATTACGGCGTGGGCGTGGTCGGCCCGGTGATTCTGGCCGCTCTACTGGGCATGCTGCTAATGCCGGCTGTCAAAATCTGCTGGCTGACATGTCACGCTGTCAGTGAGACGCTTCAGAGGAAGGAGAGAGATTTCACCGAAACTGTCAAGGTAATCAGCATCCATCTATTCACCTTATGTCTGAACAAAAGAACTCAAAACTACTGCCTGATGTGACATCTGTGGTATACAGGTCAGCTGCGACTCCCTGCTGGCAGAGAACTGGTCCTGGATTATATAATAGAGAGGAAGAGGATGGACGACCTGTGTGGGAGCATCATCGACGGACGCTTCAGAGAGCAGAAGGTCAGAGTGCTGCTTAAACTACTACTACTATTATTATTACTAAACAGGATGACCTGACATAGCATGAATCATTTAAAGGAGAACATCTGTATACAGGTGTCTGGAAATGTTGCTGCAGATGTGGAAGCTGCTCAAACATCTGCTGAAGCTGTTCGATTGGTAATTATCACTTGAAGCTGACAGGTTTGAAAATGAAAACTGATCTTTTCTCCGTCTTCCCTCCATCAGTTCCGACTGAAGCGCTGTGGACTTCGCCGGCCAATTTATTTAGTGGAGGAATGCGGGACGGCTGCTTCTCACCTGAGTTTACCTGAAGCTACACTGCAGCAGGCCATCATCAACACTCAGGTACCACACCAGGAGCTCATGTCATCATACTGATATCAACATGCAAAAACTAACATCCACCAACCAGCCACAACCTGTATAATACACAAAAAGCTCCTCTCTGATTGGTCGAGATCTTGTAGTTTCACGCAGTAAGCAGCAGATCCCTTAGTACAGCCGGGAGGCTTCCATGAACCGTAAACGTTCCAGCGGATTATAATCTGAGTCGACACCTTGAACTCTTGGTCGTGTTCCTCTAACTATTCCTGAACAGTGTTTGCAGGGTAGCAGGAAGCTTTAACATTTTGGAAGAGGCCGTGTAGCAACGTTTTTGAAAATGAAATATGAAAAATCTAACATTTCAGCTTCATCAGTCTGTTAAAATGACGGCATTCTGTCATCAGTAAAACAACAAAACTAACAAAATCCAGCAAAAAAGTGTCTGAACAAGTTGTCATTTTCAAAAAACTGACAATAAAACAACAAATATCTGTAGAGTTTTTTCTAATTTAGATGATTTAAATACAGTAAAACAGTTTAACTTTACAACAAATTACTATTTATAGAAGTACAGACTTCTGATGTGGACGTTATTTACAGTTTTGGTCTGTTTCTTTTACAGTTTTTTTCTGCAATTTTACTAGATATCATCCGTAATTTAACAAAACAGGGAAAATCTGTAAAATATCAGTTAATTGCTAAAAGAAAACACACGTTTCTGAAACTAATATTGCACCAACTATAAAGAGAAGTGATTTTTCAGGTTACATTGACAACAGTGAGAGGCTCCACCTGGTGGAAGAACCAGGTACTACAGCTGATCTATGACACGTTTACTGATATGACTTTCTTCTTCTGCCTGATCAATAAATATATTGATTCCTTCCTTTCTAGTTATAATATTGTGTCTCTGCTCCACTGGTTCTCCTTTTTTGGCTATTTTTCAATTTAAAAATCTGCTGATACCTGTACTTTTACTGCAGGTTGAGAGTTTTACTAAAAAAATCTGTCATTTGAATCTTTATTACTCATATTTATGCAAGTCATCATTTTCTTTTTCAGCATATTTAAAACTAGAATTGCTTTGTTAAACTGTTTTATGTTAAAAATAAGATAACAATTTGTGTTACTAATTAATCAAACATTTAAATATTGGGGCTGAGATACTACAGAGTCATTTATGGTGTAATTTTATCCCAATATTTTACATATTAGAGATTAAAACGCTTAAAAAATTATGTATAACACTCTTTCATTCCTCTATAGAATCAATAGAAGAATTAATAACCAGCTGATGATGTGATTTAGTGTGTGTCTTTGTGTACTCATTGTTGGTCTTTGTTAGGTGATCGATGGCTTCTTTGTGAAGAGAGTTCAGGATGTAAGAGAATCGGCAGCTTATCTCACCGTCATGACACGGTTCCTGAACAAACTCTACCAGGTACAAACACTCTCTGAAAAAACAGAGGTGGGTCCAAATGTATCACTTTTTAATGGACTTTTTCATCATTTCTGAACCTCATCACTTCATCAGTGATAAATCTGGACCCACCTCTATGGACTTCAAGGACCTGAAACTCTGAAAATATTCATAGTATGAAGATAGAACCTTGCTTTGATTAAATAAAGTTACTGTAGATATAGAATCAGCTGATTGTCCAGATTTTAATAACCTTAAATGACAACGTTTGGTCCTTCAGAACCGGACCCTGACGTGTCGGTCCAGAGAGCTGGAGGGGGATGTGAGCGCTGATGAGGAGGAGAGAGGAATCCCCTCCAGCTCTCTCATCTCTTTTGCAGAGTTCAACCACGGCGCATTAAAAAACAAGGTTTGTGGACACACAAGTCTGAACGAAAACATCACCAGACACTTTCTAAAATCAACACTGTGTTCGTTTGGATCTCCTCAGTGTCAGACGGTGAGGGAGGTGTTTGCCAGACAGTTGATGCAGATCAGCGGTTTGTCTGGAGACAAAGCAGCGGCGATCCTGGAGCACTACAGCACTCCACACAGGTAACTCTCATCAGGTGTTCTTTATTACGGGCAGCTTGGTTTGGCTTTCACTCTTATCATCAGTCATGTCAAAATGTTCTGGCTGAAATTTGACTATCCATTTTAATGCCTCAGTACCTCCAGAAACAAAAGTCCCACAGACATAAAATGTGGTGAGAACACAGACAGAACAGAATACATCAGAAAAACTGAATGGATCCAGAAGAGGACACATTTTGAATTATCGGTCCTTGAAAATGGAAGAAAATGCAAAGAAATGTGCAAAATGACTCAATATTTGTCAAAAAATTAAACTTATCCAAAAATCTGTACAAAATTATGTAAAATTACTCAAAAATTATCCAGAATGAGTAAAAAAAAAAGCTGAAAAATTATTGTTGGTACTTGAAAATGGAAAAAAATGCAAATCTTTCACACTTCAGTGCTACTGTGTCTGCAGAAAGTTCCTCTAAGTGTCTATAAATGGATGGATCCATACTTCTACTAAATTACAGACTTTGGTCAACATTTCTCCAACTTTTGAGGCTCTAACATCAATAGATTCTGATGTGTAGCAAGGATGACAATACAAGGTTCCAGTTTCAGGTCCTCAAAATATCTCGTAATTGTCAATGACTTGAAATATGTCCAAAATACCTTAACATTCTGCAGAAATGATTCAAAAACGTTTAAAATTAAACCAAAAATTGCTTAAAATTGTCCAGAAATTATTCAAAAATGTCCAAAATGGGTCCTAGAATGACTTGAAGTTGTTCAAAATGACTGAAAACTGTTCAAATTGTTCAAATTTAGACAAAATTGTCTAAAAAATACTCAATATTGTCTAAATTAACAATAATTAATAATTTTTGTCCACTAAAATGGAAAAGTGCAAACTTTTTTTGTTAAAGTTGGTATCATGGCCCCATAAAGTTCCTCTAAGTGTGTAATGGATGGATCCATATTTCTACTAAAATCCAGTCTTTGGTCAACATTTCACCAACTTTTCAGGCTCTAACATCAGTCGAATCTGATTGTTGCAAGGATGACAAGACAAGGTTCCAATTCCAAGTTGCAAAATGTCTCATAATAATCCTTCATTATTTGAAACGTGTCCAAAATGCCTTAACATTCTGCAACAGTGATTCAAAAACGTTCAAAATTTTTTTAAAAAATGGCTAAAAATGATTCCAAAAATGTCCAAAATCTGCCCAAAATTACTCAAAATTGTCCAAATTAACAATATTGAATAATTATGACCAGACAAGATTCCAGTTTTTAGATATTTAGACTAAATGCTGATGTGGACAGATACACCTTTAATGAAAGAATACCTGAAAGCAACACCCAAAAACAACAAACAGACTTCTGCGCATGCGCAGCTCCTTTTCCCCTGAATTCTTGCCATTCACACAATTACCTGGTTGACATCAGCTATTAATAACAAGCATTTCAAATCCATAAAACAACGGGATGTTTGCCCATAATCTCCATATAGCTTAAACAATACACCATGAACACCGCCATCCCGAGAGAGAGAGTTTAGACTTACTTTATTTGAAGATGACGTCCAAGTGGGAGGCTAGATTAGCATCCTAGCTGGCTAGCAGGTGCAGCAGTTCAATGTCATTTCCCCGGTTTGATGAACATTCAATTTCATTTGGCTCTGGCACAGGGCAAGCTGCTCAAATCATAATATCCAGCATTATTCCAGGCCTGGTCAGTGTTGCCAGTTCAGTGTAGCACATCCTTCATTTTGTCCCATTCGCTTTGAAAAACACAAACTATTTTCTGTCCGTTCCGTTGCTGAAGCTCCGGTAGCTCAGGTGTTGTTCTGCCGTCGTTTTCTCCTCAAAACAAAGACGTGAGAATAGTTTTAACCTCTCACCCTGCCGGTTAGCCCGCCAGCTAGCTTGAGCACGAAGCATCAATTCTCTGGTTCTACGGAGAGCATTAGCATAGCATTAGCATAGCACAGTAGCATAAGATGGCGGCGGAGCGATCTGCTTTTTGACGTAAATGATTTTATATGGGGAAGCTGACTGCGCATGCGCGAACACACCGTTGCGCTGATATGACAGGTGAACGCAGAGCAGCACTGTGCTCCTTGTGCAGCTTGTCTGCCCGGCCAGGAGGAGGCGGTATTGAGTCACTTTTATTGGGCGATGAAAAGCACAAAGCACTAAATACCGTCACGCTCAAACGATACATTGTTAAAAAAAATTTTTAAAAAAAACGGTGGAAAAATTGTCAAACCATGACGGTAAAAATCTGTAAACTCTAAAACTGTTTGATGCTGTTAATATATGTAACATTGAATCACCGTCAATAACTTAATCAGGAGAAAAATGTTTTTTGTTTAACATTTTTTCTTTTGAAAAAATATATTTCCTAACTCTTGTACAGTTATTTAACCCTGTAAAACCCACTGTTGCAAAAATGCATCAGTTTTATTTTTTGTATTATTATTTTTTATTATTTGTATCTAAATATATATTATTTTTGCCATTTTTTCTATATTTCAATTTTTATATATATATATATATATATATATATATATATATATATATATATATATATATATATATATATATATATATATGATTAGTTTTATTACTTCTATCTAAATACATATATATGATCATTATTTCTATATTTGACTTTTTTTTACTTTTTCAATCATTAGTTTTATTATTTATATCTAAATAAATACACATTAAAAATTTTTAGATATTTGAATTTTACAGATTATATATATTTTTTGTATATTTTTAAATTATTAGTTTTTATTATTTACATACAAATATGTGTGTTTCTTAAAAAAATCCCACTTTTCACAGTTGTGCTGATAATGTAAACATGCTGTAATATTTATAACGCGTAACATGGCGATTTTGCATTAATTTCATGTAAAAAAAACAGTTTGTACCAGTCAAATTAAATTATTTTTGTGTTAATAAAGGACCTATACTTTCATACTTGACAGCTCGAACCAGTTTTTGCTAAAAATACACATATTAAATGTTAAAAACACCAACTGTTGTGCTGATGATAGAAATATTTGTGTAATATCTATAATATATGCAAACTTTGTCAATTTTCAAGTTTTTAAGGGTTAAAATTTTTTTTACTGTAAAATAGGAATGAAGCAGTTTTTTAACTGTAAAATCAACAATATCAATATGTTTCTTTACCTTAAATGTAGAAACAGTTTTAGTGTTTTAATTTTAGTGTTCTGGCGACCACAGCTGTTGGAATTTTACCGTAAAAATAACTCTTTTTTTTGTACAGTTTAGATACTACAGGCTTTAAATTCCAACATGGAAGCAGCTGGTAACTCTGCACATAGAATACCAACTCATATGAACACCAGTTTTTGTGCTCCGATGACCACAAAATAGCAAAAAAAATTGGAACAACAAAACCAAGACACAAAATGAGACTCAGCCAAAGAGAAAATCGTCCGAAAGAGATGCGAAGCAACAAAACTGAGACAAAAAACGGCTGAAGGAAGGAAACAAATGATTGAAACAACAACAGACTTGTAAGTTTGTGCATATAGTGACAATAAATGGACGTCACATCCATCACAGCAGGTTGGAGACTGTTGGATTCTAACTAATGGGCCTCATTGTAATTTTACTGGTTAGATCTGGACCACAACTACACAACAGTGGAGAAGAGATCATTTATTTATTAAACCTCTGTCTGCTCTCTTGTTTTCAGTCTCATGTCGGCCTACGATCGATGCACAAGTGAAGCAGAGAAAGAGAAGCTGCTGTCAACCATCCGATACGGGAAGCTCAAAAGGTTTGTTAACATTCTTCTGGTTGGTAAAAAGTCCAAACAACAACTCACTTCATAAAACATCAACCAAATCTGACCTCCTCAGAATCAGCTGGTTCTTTATCTGCAGTAACTTTCTTTAATGAAGCAAACTTTTACCTTCATACTGTGGATATTTTCAGTTACAGGTCCTTGAAGGACATAGAGGTGGGTCCAGATTTATCAGTTTTTAGCAGAACTTAAATGTAATCTGTTGTAGTGATGAAGTGATGAGGCTCATAAATGATGGAAAAAGTCAATTAAAAATGGCCAATAACTATTAATTATTGTTAATTTGGACAATGTTGAGTCATTTTGGGCAGATTTGAATCATTTTTAGCCATTTTTTGGTTTAATTTGGAACGTTTTAGAATGATTTCTACAGAACATTAAGGCATGTTGGACACGTTTCAAATCATTTTGGACAATTATGAGACATTTTGGGATCTGAAACTGGAACCTTGTCTGGTCAAACTTTCCACACATCAGATTCTACTGATGTTAGAGCCTCAACAGTTGGAGAAATGTGGACCAAAGACTGGATTTTAGTAGAAATATGGATCCATCCATTTATATACATACAGCAACTTTATGGAGACATAATACCAGTCTGGCTTGAATATTTTGTACTTTTTTCCCTTTTCATGGGTCAATAATTGTTCATTTTAGTCATTTTTTGACATTTTTTTGTTGAACTCATTTTGGACATATTTTAAGTCTGTACTTGAAGGGCCTGTAGCTCTGAAAATATTCCTAAAATGAAGGTAGAACTGTGGCTTCATAGCATGACTATTATTAATTCCTGTTCAGCTGTAAATCTGCCTGATGGAGTTGTTTGTGTGATGAAGATTCTATGTTTTGTTTTTTCAGGAACGTGGGTCCGGCTCTGAGCAGAACCGTTTATCAGCTCTACTGCACTCCGGGTCCGCTGTCATGAACGTCACCGCTGAACCGTCATTTAGGGACCTCATTTCTTTGTCTCAAAGATCCTCCTCTAACCTCACAGTGTGAAACTTCCAGAGAAAAACACAATTTACACGCTGATGTAAAAAACGCTGCTATATTTCTGTAAAGAATTTAACTAATGTGCACCAATAAAGTTTGTTATTTTGAATATTACTCTGTTGTTTAAATGCAGAATCGTTTATCTTTCTCTGAGTGCTGGAGCTCGACTGGATCTTTTCCGTCCTTCCACTGAGCGTCTGAGCATTGGTTTCTGCTGGCGTTTGGTTTCTTCTGCAGTTTGAGCTGTCGAGGTGTCAGAGCTTCCACACGGACAGCAGTTAGAACCTGAAGGTAACCTGGAGATGAGAAGAAAAGGTCCTTCATTTAAAACTCATCAGGGGTTCTTTCATTAGAGCCGTTTCAAACCAAATAGACGACTTAAAACTGTCCAAAATGTGTCCTAGAACGACTTCAAATTGTTCAAAATTGCTCCAAATCTGCCCAACATTACTCAAATACATGTCTAAAATACCTCAAAACTAGCAGTTATCACAAGTTCTGTAAAATATGGATGAATTTAGAGAATTTCATCTGCAAATTTTTGTATTTTCACCCTCATTGAAAGCTGTGCAACCATTTTAATGCCTCAGTATCTCTAGAAATAAAACTCCCACAGCCATGACGTGGTGAGAACGCAGACAGAATAGTTTCTAGCAGATCAGAATGATTGAATGGATCCAGCAGAGGACACATTTTTAATTATTGGACCTTGAAAATGGGGGGAAAATGAAAAGAAATTTGCAAAATGACTCAATATTTGTCCAAAAAAATGTCCAAAATTAGTAAAGAATTATCTAAAATTACTGAAAATTGGCCAAAATGACTTCAAATTTATCCAAAATGAGTTAAAAAAAAAAAAACTTGAAAAATTATGAAAAATGAATAATTGTTGGTCCTTACAAATGGAAAAAAAAGTGCAAATCTTTCACACTTTGGTGCTACTGTGTCTGCATAAAGTTCCTGTAAGTGTCTATAAATGGATGGATCCATATTTCTACAAATGGATGGATCCATATTTCTACTAAAATCCAGTCTTTGGACCACATTTCACCAAATGTTGAGGCTCTAACATCAGTAGAATCTGATGTGTGGAAAGTTCCAGGTCACTAAATGTCTCGTAATTGTCCTTAATGATTTGTATAGTGTCTAAAATGCCTCAACATTCTGCAAAAGTGATTCAAAAATGTTCAAAATTAAACCAAAGAATAGCTTAAAATGATCAGAAAATGTCCAAAATCTGTCCTGGAATGACTTAAAATTGCTTTAAATCGACCCCAAATTATTCCAAATGTGTCTAGAATTACTGACAAGTGTCCAAATTAACAATCATTAATCATTTTTGGCTACTGAAAATGGAAAAAGTGCAAACTTTTTTAGTCAAGGTTGGTATTGTGTGCCCAGCATTCCAGTCATTTTTTTCCCCTTGTAAACCATCCTAGACCATTAACTCACGTTGGACGGGTTCTAAACAGTTCAGGAGGATTTTTTTTGAACATGTTCTGGACTAATTTGAGTAATTTCTAGTAATTTTGCACATATTTCAGGTTATTTTTGACAAATTCTGACAACATTTAGAGAACATACTTTATGAGGTCAAATTGGAGTCATTTTGGACACATTTAAAATAATTTTAGGTCAATTCTGAATCATTTTTGGGCATCTTTGAGTCATTTTGTAATTTTACAATTTCTATGTCTTTTAGGACATTTTTCAAGTTATTTTGGGCATTATTTGAGCCATATCGACCATTTCTGGGTGCTTTTGGACACATTTCCAGTTATTTTGGACAATCTTCAGTCATGTTGGACAAGTTTCAAATCATTTGGGACACATTTTAGTCATTTAGGACATATTTTAAATTATTTTGGATATTCTTTAGACATGATTGTGATCCTACTACAAATCCACCACTGAGGACTTATCAGGACTTATCCATCAGAAATGATCCAAGGAACAACTGATTAAATTATGGGGGTGTTTCTGAGTCCCATCAATTCCTGCCGCCTGCTACATATTTAGGTCACGTGATTTGATTTCAGAGTTCTGTTTCCATGGAGGACTTTATATCGCAGTGAAAAATGAGCCACAGTGAGGAAAAATGAGACTTCAGAAGGTTACAGTAGTATTAACTATCTTCACACTGCTCTCTAACAAACCCAACGTTCCCTTTAAAAGTCCAGGATTCATAGGATTATTGGCACAAAGTGTCTGGGTTTAATATGATTATTCCATCTTAAAATGATTTAATCTCGTTGTGTCTGTTCTAACATTTTAACTCTCTGGTCCCAAACTTTACAAGTTATCTTATTTACAAAAAAAGGAATAACAATAATAAAAAAAACAACCTAAAGGTCAGAAAGGGCTCCTCTTGGAACAAAGTGCCATCTCCATTGTCGTCTGTTGAAAGAAAAGGCTGATTTTTTTCAGGTATCTCCTCAATCCCCACTCCTGAATCAGCATTCTGAGCAAAAATGTGCTTCAACTTCCAAGTTCAACCCAATGAGGCTTCTGTTGGTCAAATTAAGCATCTATTTTCAGATTTTTTAAATCTCTGTAGCACCAAAAATGCAAAAATTTTCTATAACCCTGTCAAGCAAATCTGTTGCAGACTTTTAAATTTTGCAAAATTTGGAAGGCATCCGTTTCTGAAGCCTCACATCAGCGTTGGCTTTACTCTGAAATGCATTTTTACCTTTAGGAAGACATGTGGATGCTGGAGGGAATCAGTCTGATGACACGGAGAGATTAGAGAAAAAACACAAACCTGAAAAATATCACTTTTCCTTCAACCACACCCCTCGTTTTTCCATCTCCATGAAAAAAATCAACTAAATCTGATCAAACTTCCCACCCAGACCTCCTCAGAATCACTTCTACAGGAACTTTATTTCATGAAGCAAAGTTTTACCTTCATACAATGAATATTTTTAGTGTTCCAGGTCCTTGCAGTCCATAGAGGTGGGTCCAGATGAAGTTCTCATCACTGCATCAGTCCAGCAGACAGAACCATGACATTTAGGAGGAAAAACACACCTGAGTTCTGGTAAAAACTGACACCAGATCAGTTTAAATCCACTCCAGGTGTCACAGTCTGAACACTAGATCTTGGCATTTTGAGGTCCTTTTTTGCATCATTCTTAAACTCATTTTTGAGTAATTTTGGACAAATTTTAACTATTTTTCTATAGTTTTGAGTAATTTTGTCAATGTTGGAGTCTTTTTCAACAAGTTTAAAGTCATTTTAGACAAACTTCAAACAGTTCTGGATCATTTTTGAGTCAGTTTGGGCGATTTTTAACTATTCTTCATCAATTTTTGAGTTATTTTGGAAAATTTTGGAAGTAATCCTGGTTAATTTTGGAGTCATTTTGGCAATTTTACATCCATGTTGCCAAAAATTACTCTGTCCAAAACAGAGTAAAAAACTGTCCAAAAATAGTTAAAATTTGTCAAAAATGGGTCAAAATTGTTCAAAATGACTGAAAATTGTCAAATTGTGATACATATTGTTATCGTGATATAAAATAATCCATATTGTGATATATGATTTTTTCCATATCGCCCAGCACTACTCAGAACTTCATCAGTCCAGCAGATAGACACAGAGTTCCGGTAAAAACTGACACCAGATCAGTTTACATTCACTCCAGGTGCCACAACCTACACACTAAATCTGTGTCCATCTCCTGTCTTTTACAAATTATGAGGGCTAAAGAAAAGATATTTAAAAAGTCCATTAAAATGTGATAATTTTGGACCCACCTCTACGTACTTCAAGGACCTGGAACTCTGGAAATATTCATAGTATGAAGGTAAAACTGTGCTTCATTAAATAAAGTTAGTGTCGATATAAACAGTGAGGAGGTCTTTTCAGATTTATTTCATTTTCTATGGAATGAAACGAGGGGAACAGTGATCCCAAAATGAAACAAAGTCTCCACTGGTCCCCATCACAGACCAAGTGTCTTTTTCCATTCAGACACTCTGATCCAGAGGTTCTTGAGTCCACAGATCCAGCATCGGGTCCATGTTAAGGGTCTGGGGTTCAGTTTCCTCCAGAACAGAACCAGTGTGAGGAGTCTGGACCCGTCACCGTTCGTTCTGACATAGAGTTCAGGTGAGTGGGCTGAATCGCTCGGGGCAGGTAGATCTACTGTGGAGTCTCCGCTGGTCGTCTAGTCGGGCATTTCGATGCAGAGTTTCGGCGGTGGGACGAAGTACTTCCCGGGACTCTGTGTGATCACCACGCCGGTCTTCTTGTGGAACATCGGGGCGATCTTGGGCGGCGGCTCCGGGTCGGGCAGGTCGTCGGCCGCCTCGGGGTCCTCGCTGCGCTGGAGGTCGTAGGACACGTTGCCGTACTCCCGCAGGAAGGGGAGGAGCTCCAACAGGAAGTGGCAGAAGTCCTTCCTGATGCCAAACCACCCTGTCAGATTGGGACAGAAGTTGCAGGAGGTTCAGTCAGTGGAGGGAACGTTAGTTTTAGCTCTCGTCAACATAAAGGACAACCTTCACGGGAGCTATAAAAAATAGCTTTAGCTCTGTTTTAGCTAGATCGTCCTTTATGTTGACAAGCTAAAACTATTTTTGTCGCTCTCATCAACCTAAAGGTCGACCTTGACAAGAGCTAAAAACATTTGTTTTAGCTCGTCATTGTAAAGAACCACCTTAACGAGAACTAAAAAAATTTGGTTTTCGCTGTTTTAGCTCGTCAACGTAAAGTACAACATTGACGAGAGCTAAAAAAAATTTGTTTTAGCTCGTCAACATAAAGGGACAACCTTGACAAGAACTAAAAAAAACAAAAACAAAATAGCTTTAGCTGTGTTTTAGCTCATCAAAGTAAAGGATGACGTTGACGAGACCTAAAAAATAGCTATAGCTCTGTTTTAGCTAGGTTGTCTTTTACGTGGACGACCTAAAACAGAGCTAAACTATTTTTTTATTTTAACACTCGTCAAAGTGGTTATTTACATTGACGAGAGCTAAAAAAACCCCAAAAAAAACAGTTTTAGCACTGTTTTAGCTCGTCAACATAAAGGATGACCTTTATGACAGCTAAAAAATACTTTCAGCTCTCGTCAACATAATGGTAAAGTTTGATGAGAGCTAAGACAAAAGTTTCAGCTCTGGTTTAGCTCGTCAATGTAAAGGATGACCTTGACGAGAGTTAAAAAAATTATTCTTAGCTCTGTTTCTGCTTGCCAATGTAAAGCACAACATTGATGAGAACTGAAAAAATAGTTTTAGCTGTCAACGTAAGGGAGGAGCTTGACAAGAGCTAAAAAAAACAGTGTCAGCTCTATTTTAGCTCATCAACGTTAAGGACGACCTTGACAAGAGCTAAAACCCATCACTGGATCATCCGGTCAACAGAACCTGTAATCTGGAAGAATTCTTCTGGGTTCTCTCCTCGACCGTCTATGATTGTAATCTGAGCATCTGAAGACGTCGGTTTCCCAAAGTCCCACTAAAATCAGCATTATTACTGTTTTCAGACATATTTATGTAAGATAATCAGGGGATTAATCCATATCAGAACTGACTCTGTAAGACCTGATAAATACGTACAGTTTTTAGACAAACTACGTTGTAAAACTATGGTACAGCGAGCAGCAGAGTCCGTTTGAATACTCACAGTGGTTTCCTCCCTTCTGGCCGAAGGTGGTGGCCATGAGAGTGAGCAGAGAGAGCCAGAGAGGGACGAACACACAGACGTAACTCAGACTGTTGTGGCCGTCCAGTTTATGAACCAGGAGGATCTGAGGAGACACCAGAAGGTCAGGAGACGATGAAGATCATTCTGATCCCAGAGATGAAACTGGATTATTACAGGTAGATTTTCTGTGGCGCTAGTAACAGGTTTCCACAAATACAAACGTCAGTAAATTAGCAGGATGGATGCTGAAGGTTTACAGTCTTCAGAAATAAACTGAACACCTCAGATTTAGTTTCTCTACATTCTGTCTAACAACAAGATCTCTGGTTTTTATGATTTCTAGAACATCCTGTGTGTTATTTAGACTCATTTTTGATCAGGAGAGCACATATTTTAGACTAGTTTTACGGCCACATCAAGCTAAGTAGTATGATGTGAGATAGATAGATAGATAGATAGATAGATAGATAGATAGATAGATAGATAGCCAAATTAACATTAACGTTAGTATAACTATAAAAAAAATTGCTATACAATCTATAAACAAAACACTTGTAATTTTAAATCTATCGAACTACTAAATGCATTAAGAGTCAGTATACAGTATTTAAGGCACAGGGATTTACAGAGATTTAAGTGTCCTAAAGTGATTTGACAAGTAGTACGAAGAACCATTGTGGTAAACTACAGATGGTACAACAGACAAATTGTTTGATCGTCTCATAACAATTTTACTGCCGTAGTAACTCCAACCAACTGAAATAAAAAATCTGAGTGGAGAATCTGTAAAATCCAAATAAACTCTATTTGGTGAGGAAGTCAGATTTAAAATACAGGAGGTCCTCATCTTACGTTAGAGTTCCGTTCCTACAGATCGATGTAAGTCAATTTTCTCCGTAAGTTGGAACTCCGGCGAAAATGCAAACAAAGCCGTTACGTGCATCACGATATCGATCAGCGCAATTTCCGGACTAGTTCTACATAACGATGAAACGCTGCAGGTCGATGACATCGTAAACCGAGGACTTCCTGTAAAGGTTTAGAAAATGTCTGTGTTTGATGGTAAAGCTGCAGTTGTGTGACTCGGACTCACCTCGAAGGTGAGAAGCGGCACAACGATGGTCATCCAGCTGATCGCCATGGTGATGTGAGTCCGGCGCTGCTCAGCGATGATGTCGATGGAGCGCAGGAAGAGGACCGACCAGATGATGTAGTAAAGAACCACAAGGCACAGGAAGGACATGAGGATCCACAGAGGAACGCAGACCACCTGCAGGACACACCTTCAGTTAGAACAGCTGAGATACAGACACAGCAGCAATAAAGCGGCTCATGCAAAGCATGAAGGACTTTGCAGTAAAGAGAAATTAATCTCAGTATTGGGATTAATGTCAAACACTGCTTTATTTATCATCTGAATTTACCTGAGTCATTTCTATGTGGGTTATTTCAGCGAAAATCATTTTTTGTCATAATATCTGGATACTTAAAATGTTTTCTGTGAAATTTTCATTTGGGAATAAAACCCTCTAAAAATGATCTAAAATACAGGGTATGTATGGGAATGCAGTGAGAAACACAAGGAGGTTAACAGTGTGTGATGTTGTTGTTCCTCACCAGCCAGGGCCAGTTGATGATCTGGTCCAGCCTCAGAGCGATGAAGATAAACTGCAGAATATTGACGGAACACAGAACCTCGAGCTGCAGACGAATGATCAGAACAAAAGTTCAGAATTTTAACTGTCAAGTCCTAAATTTAAACACACAGAAACCCTGCTTTGTCCATATTACAAAAATGTGAAACAAAATGACAAAAAATGAGACAAGCGACATGAAGCTAAACAAAAAAGAGACAAAAAATTACACAAAAAAGTTACAAAGCAATTTAAAAAAAACTTGACAACACAATCGAGACAAAACAAAAACACAAATCGACAAAAACACTACATAAAACAACGAATAAAGCAAAACACAAAATGACAAAAATAAGACAAAAGACACAAGCAAGACAAAAAAAAACAAAAATGAGAAAGAAAACGACAAAAAAATGGACAAACGACAAAAATGAGACAAAAAATGACAAAAGCAAGAAGCATGATGACTAAAAAATAGACAAAAAACACAACTGAGACAAAAAAACACAAATCGACAAAAACGCTACACAAAATGAATAAAACAAAACACAAAATGACTAACATCAGAAAAAATAACACAAGCGAGACAAAAAGGAACGACAAAATGACAAAAAAGGAAACACAAAATGACAAAAACGTGAGACAAATGACAAAAGACAACAAAAACAAGACTAAATATTACAAAAATGAGACACAAAATGACAAATGTGAGAAAGAAAATGACAAAAAAATGACAAGCGGCACAAAAGAATGCAAAAAGTTACAAAGCAACAAAAAAATTAGAAAAACACAAGGGACACAAAAAACAACGAATAACACAAAACACAACATGACAATAATGAGACAAAAAACACAAGCGAGACAAAAAGGAAACATAAAATGACAAAAAAGAGAAACAAAATGACAAAAAAATGAGACCAGTGACACAAAACAAAAAAAAAAACAGACAAAAAATTTGACAAAAAAGTCACAAACCTAGAAATAAAATTACATACACAAGCGAGACAAAAAGGAAACACAAAACAACAAAAAGGAAACACAAAACGACAAAAATTTGAGACAAATAACAAAAACAAGACAAAATACTCCAAAAATGAGACACAAAATGACAAAAGAACAATCCAGTATTTTACTTTATGATCCAAACAACTTGTCATGGTCTAGAAATGATTTTAAATTTATAGTTTTATTAATTTACAATCTGCAGTTAATGTCTTCTCTGTAATTTTTACACTTTGAGGGCCGAACTAGACCCTCTGGAGGGCCACTTTTGGCCCGCAGGCCGCAGGCTGGACAGCCCTATTATATCAGGTAAAGAATGAGCTGCTTCTAGAACGATTCATTTTCCCCCAAATTTCCGACTCGTACCTCGAGGGAGCGGTCGTGTCTGAAGCCCCAGACACATGCTGCGACTGACACGGGCGACACAAAGAAGAGCGGCATGAAGACGAGCAGCCAGAAGTAGTTTCCTCGGGCCACTCGGTCGCACACCAACACCTCGAACATCAGCAGCAGGACGTGGAGGCCCACAGCGATCAGCATGGCTTTAAACTCCACACAGGTCTCCCCTTCAGCCCTGATAGCACACAGAGACACCAGAGGTTACCACAGGTCAGCTCATCTCATTCAGCACTCAGTAATATTCAGTATTCAGTATAGAGCTGTCCATCCATTTCCCCCCTACACACACAACAGACCCACTACGTGCAATAAAGAACTCAGTGTTACACTGGACTGTACTTTACACTCACCCTACTGCTCATGTGCACTAACTCTGTTTACACATTTATAAGATTAAAAAAAGTACGTTTTATTTGTGTATAGTGTGCCATTTTCTATTTTTTTATCTGTAGCTGGGAGTCACCAATCATAATTTCGCTGTGTGGAAACACAATGACAAAGATTCTTGATATTCTATATGCACATATTAGACTGACCAACAGCTGAGACAGCTTTAAGCTTTCTGTCTCACAAATCTGAATATCTGTTCATTTTTTTTTTTTTTTTGGGGGGGGGATACTTTGTCACAGCCTTACAGTTTAGTAACCTGTCTGTGAAATTACCAAGACAAAAAAGTTTTCAATGTTTTCTTATGTGTTTTCTGGAGGCACCATGAGCAGGACTCCACATCAGGGACCGGAGGATGTTGTCGGAAAGCAGTTTTTCTCAAATCTTTTCCGTCAGGCCCCCTTTGGAGGACAAAAAAACTTCCACACGCCTTCCCATATGTGTGACACCCCTGGTGAAAATAATCGGAGTAGGTGAGCCGAGGTGGTGACGTCATCGAGTACGCTGGTGTTTCTTGTGTTCTCAGGAGTCCGTACTTGGTATTGAGAAACGGCCAGCACAGTTTGAGTATCGTGCACCGCGAAAAAAAGGCAGACGTTAAGACAACAGTTCAGCTAATTAGTTCCGCGTAGACGGACCTTTTCTCCCTACGCTTTGAGAAACACTGTCATAAAGTAAGTGGAGCCTGTCTGAACTCCAACTGCTCTGCTTAGACGTAACATTCACCACATGTGAGCGGGTCTACCTGTACTGAGGGTTATGAGCCCAGACTCCGGTGCCCACGGACGCCCCGATGATGACCAGCAGCTTCCACAGCCATATGGGAGTAAACACTGCCCAGTAGCTCCACTGGATGACTCCATCCAGCCTCAAGGACAGCAGCACGGAGAACAGGAGCAGGCACGAGTAGATCAGGAACTTACTGCAACACAGGACGGGAGGAACGTTTACACCAGGTACACCGCTATTAGTACAGTGATCTCACCAAAACAAACAAGCTATCTCACCGTTTTCACAGGTTACACAAATTGGATGGATGCATTTAATATTTTGATGTACTTCTTTTCATACATTTTTTTTGATACTTTTTGTATAAATGCAGCAACAGGACTGCTATTCTACAGCTTCAGCACTGACCTAATAGGACTGCATTTGTTGAGGATGCATTTATTCTGACAGCTACACCCTCTGAAATACTCTAACACCAAATAATCACAACACATTAGAGAGAAGGAAAAATGGAATAGAATCAGTGATCTTTAGTCCAGTTGTAGATGTACTGTAGCCTACAACGAACCCAGCTGCTCCCCTGGGTTAAAGAGTCTTTGGGACACCTGTAGCTGACCTGTCAAACTAATTTTAGTTCAGGTTCCACATTCAGCCCAATATGATCTCAAGTGACCAGTAAAATCACAGCATAATAACCTATAAATAACAACAACTCCAAATTTTACCGTTGTTTTAGTTCAAAGAAGTACATTCTGAAATGTTACCATTTAATGAATTATCCTTTCCCAAAACATCATGAAAACCTGAAATTTCTTAAGAAAAATAAATTCAATTTCAACAACATTCAGCCTCAGTTTATCATTTACACATCATAACCTACAGATCACAGTTTATGTACAAAGGCACAAAACATCTCTCAGGTAGTCTGGGGTATCTTCAACTGAATGATATAGTATTTTACTTTTCAATCAAAATGACAAAAAAAAGACAAAAAAAGACAAAAAAAAACAGACAAAATAATACAAAAATGAGACACAAAATGACAAAAACAATAAACAAAATGAAAAAACAAATGACATGAAACAAAACAAAAAAAGACACAAAAAATTGACCAAAAAGTTACAGAGCGACCAAAAAAATGGACAAAAGACAAAAATAAGACAAAAAATAACAAAAACGAGAAACAAAATGGCCAAAAAATTGACTAACAACACAAGTGAGACAAAAAAACAAAAAACAACAAAAATGATACAGAAAACAATGAATCAAGAAAAACACAAAGTGACAAAAATAAGAGAAAGAACACAAGCAAACAAAAGTCAGACAAAAAAACGACAAAATACGACAAAAACAAGACAAAATATTACAAAAAAGAGACATTCACAAAAGAACAATGAACAATCTAGTATTTTATTTTATGATCAAAACAATTTGTCATGGTCTGGAAATTATTTTACATTTTTGTTTTACAAATTTACAAAACTTTGCAGTTAACGTCTTCTCTGGAATTTTTACACTTTACACTTCGTCCGTATGTTTGACACCCCTGTTTGAACCTGACCATCAAGCATCACAGCTCTCCCTTAAGTCTGATTAACCCGTTTCTCACTTCCTGCCATCATCTTCACAGGCTTTTGTTCACATTCAAACCCTGCAAAAGCTTTGCTTTCTTGTCATTTTGATGTCTCCTATTAAGTGTGACGTGGCCTTGCAGAACATCGTCCTCAAAGCTTCTTTTCAGACGTCAGACTGAGCATCAATTTCACGAGCCACGATATTTAACTGACCTATATGGCCATTTCTTGTACGATTATATCATCTGTACAGTTCATTAAGACAGTTTTCACTCTCTTAAATAATTACCATTGTTAAATTTTAGCTTCTATGTCTACTTCTGTATATCCCTTAAATACATGTAAACAAACACAATTAACTCCAACATAGTCTACAGTGACACCAATGTTAGAATATTGTATTGATATTTTTTTGATTTGTGTACAACTTTTGGCAAACTTTTGTAGTTTCCAGTTTGGCCTACATCAAACTTAAACCCCTCAAAGACCTAAATGTCCCTTTTTATTACTGATTTTAATGACTTTTCTTTGTCCAAGTACGTTTTTTCCTTCTCATATCTTTAAAAGTCTGTAGCCGTTGTTGTTGACGGTCTGTACAGTGGAGTTACCTACAAAAGAACAAATGGCCTCATCCATTATAGCTAAAATATGCGTAAAGAATTGACTAAACAGCTCGAGTTAACGTGAGTTATCATTACAGCTAGCTTTAGCTACCAAATCCCCTGCGTTAGTTCAGTTAGCATGTTAGCCAGGCCTTGTTTAGCCGGACAGCTCCTGTTAGCACTGTCAGCTGTATTTACAGGTGTTTACACGGCGAGGTATAAGACCAGAACAGGTATCTTCAGTTTCACACATTTCAGACACACACGTTTTGTATGTTTTCAGAAAAGTAAGTAGCCAAGCTATGCTAACTAGCCACACGGTTAGCTAAAGTGCTAGCTAAGTCGTAGCTAATGTTACCTGGGGTTGAAGTCCTGAAAGAGTCCTCTTAAATTCATGGTGCAGAGAGGCTGGTCTGCGAGACTACATTAGTTTCCCGTGTTGTCCGCGTCTTTCCTGAACGCTACACATCGTAATGTCGGCGCCAGCGGAGCTTTTTCTCTCGGGTTCATTACGAGCTCGATGCTAACTCGTCTGTTGTTATTTTCTGTACGAGCGTTCCCCCGGAAACCACGTGATCACCCGACAGAAGCCAAAGTCTTCTCGGCAGACGAGGACCCGGATGTACTTTTTCCGTTTATTTTTTTTTTCATACTGATTTTTTAAAATTATTTTTATTCTTAAATCTTACTTTCAAATCTGTTTTAGCTGTTGTTGTTTTTTTTAAAAAACTTTGTTTATATATAACCTCCTAAGGCCTGGCATTTTTTCCCCAAAAAGAGCATATTGACAATAATACTATTAACAATAACAACAACAACAACAATAATAATATAAAAATAATACAAATATAATACACATAATAATCATATATAAGATATTGTCCAATTGTTATATTTATTGGTTTCTCCTTTTGCCAAATCACTGGAACAAATTTAAAATGCAAGCCCAACCAAAGCTCTGGTCTTAAGAGGATAATAATGTCTTTTTTAATCGAGCCAATATATTTAGCTTTAGCTGAAATGTACACAGGAAAAAATGAATGCTGAAAAACAGCATTTAACTGTATATTTATGACTAATTTACTGTTATTTTACAAATGTTCCCCCTGTTGTTAAATAAATTGCACATAATTATTACAAATAATTCTAGTAATATCGCAGAAAAATACTAATTTACATGGTAAGTTTTTTTTAAAGTAACTACTGTATCAAAATGTGTAATTTTTCCAAATGGCAGTTTGTTGTTATACAAGATTTTACTACAAAGTTATACAATTTTTATGGTATTTAAGTCAGCAAAAGTATTTTACAGATATTTACAGTTATTTTGTATGTTATATGTTCCTTGTTTCCCTCCCCCCTCTTCTCCGATCCCTCCCCCTCTATCCCTCTATCTCTATCTCTACCTCTACCTCTACCTCTCTACCTCTTCTGTCCCTCTCAACCCACCCAGCCAGCAGCAGATGGTTCCCCACATTAGAGCCGGGTTCTGCTCAAGGTTTTTTCCCTGTTAAAAGGGTGTTTTCCTGCCACTGTCTCCTTAGGGCTGCTCTGGGGGTTCAGGCATATGGGTTCTGTAAAGTGTCTTGAGACAATTTGACTTGTAGTCTGCACTATATGAATAAAATTGAATTGAACTGAATTGAATTTTCACAGTTTTTACAGATTTTTGAACTTAATACCTTTATTTTTATTTTATTTTTTCCCATACCTTTGCTACAAAATTGTTACCATTTTTACCAAGATTTATAAAGATTTTAACAGAATGTTTTACAGTTTAGAGGGTGATTAAATCCTAACAGATAACTTTGTTCTTATAAAACTAAAATTATATAAAGGGACATTTAACTATGTTAAAATGTGTACCTTTATGGTCACAGATTGTAAAAGAACACAGTGAAATCTGTAAAATAACAGTAAATTGTTGTAGAAATTACAGTTAAGTTATATTTTTTCCAGTGTAGAGATAATCCAGACATTTTATATTTTTTCTGACGCTAAAAGCAACTCAAGCAATTTATCTATTTGTTGATGAATGTATCAGTTTTTGCTATTTATTGTGGGAAAAGTTGCCGAAGTGGAGGAATGTCTGAGTGTAAAATGATGTGATTCCTGTTTGTTTTATGCACTAATCAGTCAGTATGTAAAATGAGAATACAGAACGTGGCCTTAAATGGTCTGTTCTGGTTATATAATATGCAAACATACACAAATATGAACATATGAAGACGTCAGATGACACAGCAGCTCAGAGTTGCACAGAAGATCACAAACTACAGACAAAGTAAGTGAATTTAAATGAATTCAATCATATTTATCATATTAATATGTTTTTTCTTACACTGGTTGGTCTTTATTAAATATTCAGTATGGTTTGGTTGTTTTATTGTATGTTTTAAAGCTTCTAACTCTGTTTTTAACTGTAAAAGTCCACATTAAAAATCTGTATATTTTTATAAATGTTAATATATTCTTTTATAACATTTGACTGTGAAATGAAAATGTTTTACTTTTTTAAATTTAGCTAAAAGTTGTGATATTTTACAGATATTTGCTGTTATTTGAAAGAAAACAGTGTATATTAAGGATTAAAAAATTAAAAATTATTTTGTTTGATAATGCAAATAGTATCTGGTAAAATCAAACAAAAATATTTACCATTTTTTAGTCCTTATTTGCATATTTTTTTCCTTCCAAATAACTGTAAAATTGCATTTTGTTGCCTTTTTAAAAACAGTTTAAAAATCTGTATATTTTTATGGTCAGATGTTGTAAAAGAATGAACTGTTATTTGGAAAAATACAAAGAAAGTAATTATTTTGCCAGATTTTTAAAACAACAACATGCAAACTGGTCCCTTTTTCTATGATTTTAATGGATATTATTTGTAATTTAACACAACAATGAAAATACTAGTAGACTACAAGGTTGGCTGTTAAAAATGTTCCTTAATTCCATTATTTTTTGTATTGCAAACCAGACTGCTATTAACATAAAACTCAAGTTTTAAACAGCACAAATAGTGCAAAGAGTAAACACTGAATGGATGTACATGTAGCGGATAAATATGCGCATGAATGCAGTCTATATACAGTACTTATGGTCCAGGATTCACAGTGATGCTGACAGTACTGTGGTGGGCATGTTTAAAACAAAATACTGCATTTAATCTGTAAAATCTCTCATATTTAGAGAACATTAGATTTATTTGAAATGTGAGAAGATGAAAAATATTGATTTTTTAAAAACAGTCTCTAAATGTCATTTCACTCTAATGTTTTTATTCATGCATTATTTTTTTATTCTGACTTGGTTTCCTGTTCTGACGGTCCTTGATCCAGCAGCAGGTGGGCTGTGAAGGTCCTCAGGTTAGAGACCAGTCTGCTATGACAGTGAAAAGCTTCCTCCACAGCTCCCCCAGTGGTCAAAGTGGGTCACTGCAGTGTGAGGCGCAGCATCCTCTGCAGACCTGTTGGTTCTGTAGGTGGGTGAAGGTGGGAGGCTGTGATCTGCTGTAGGACCAGAACATCACATCATTTCATAATGACCCGTGTGGTGATGGACTTTTTGTCAGTGGGATGGAAGCTGAAGACTTCAGGCAGGTTGATGAATGTGGTCCTGCTAAACCCGGCGTAGATCAATGCTAAAGTTTCCTCCATCTTCCTCCTGTAGCTGCTTTAGCTTCCTGATGCTTCTCCTCGTGTTGGCTCTAGCAGCTCTGTACAGATCCTGTTATTGGTCCTGAAGGAGGTATTATGGTCTTGGAGACTAGATTTAACTTCCTTTGTCATTCAGGGCATCTGATTGGGGTCCAATCAGATGTGTCTGTTAACAGTGAACTTGTCAACACAGTTCTGTACGTAGAAGAGCTAACCCTACAGCTGATGTATCTTCTCAAAGATGCCCCAGTTAGTCCTTTAAAGCAGCTCTGCAGCTGTCAGGAAGCTCCTCTAGGTCAGGTTTGTACAGTTGTGATGGTGGGTGGAGCTTTTCTTCTGATTGATGTGTGCTGCTGGCCTTAGTGTGGATATAATTATAGTCTATTATCTATATTAGATTTTAATGCTGTAGAGTTTTAGTTGGCAACACTGAGCCGAACCAACTGATCACAGACTTCTTCTGGAGTCAGGTCCAGAGTCTGGTGGTTGAGTCTTGGTCCATGGGCCTCAGGGACACCGTCTAAAGGCACTTTTCCACTAGCACCTACTCGGCTCGACTCAGCTCATTTTGGCTCAACTCTACTCGACTCGGTTTAGGTCGTGTTCCATTATAATTGAGCGATATAATGGACCGACAGTCACTTTTGGGCTTTTTCAGCTTCTCCCGACACTGCTTCATTGTCCTGTTGTATGCGTGGGCGACCATCCGCTCAGAGACCTCCTGATAAATTTTCAGGTTGTGAGTCGCACCGTCCAGCTCCCTCTGGATTCTTTGGTCCACCACCAAAGACAGAAAAGTCTCGACCTCTTCATTCGCCCACGGTACAGGTCTCATGTGTCGTCACTCCCTGTCCAATCAGTGGCCTGCACTCTGTAGACGTCACATTATCATTATTATTAGTCCCACAAGGGGAAATGTGCAATGTCACAGCAGCAACATGACAGTAAGAAAAATCAAGAGAACACATCTATAAATTAAAGACATAAGATGGGGTGATCAGTCTGTCACTGAAGGAGCTGTCCAGAGCCCTCAGAGTGTCATCATGGAGTGAGAGTCCCTGTCCAGCAGGGATGTTAGCTTAGCCTCCTTCCTCCCACCACCTGCACTGGATCCAGGGGGATCCCCCAGGACAGAACTGGCCTTCTTGATCAGGTTTCCTTTTGTCACCAGCTGAGATGCTGCTGCCCCAGCAGACCACTCCATAAAAGATGGCAGATGCCACCACAGAGTCATAACAAGTCTTCAGGAGTGCGCCCTGCATCCCAAAAGATCTCAGTCTCCTCAGTAGATAAGAGTCTGCTTTGACCCTTCCTGTAAAGTGCGGTAGGGTGGTCGGAGCAGTCCAGTTTATTGCTCAGGTAAACAGCCAGGTGCTTGTATGAGTCCACTCTCTCAATGTCCATGCCCTGAATGTTCACCGATGTTGAGGGTGTATGACTGCGCCTGCAGACGTCCAAGGAAGTCGATGATGGAGTTAGCAGATGACGGGGTACCGTCAGGACACAGTGAAACAGTTGAGTGTAATGTGGTCATGATGAGAGTCAGCAGTCCGGTGGGTTGGACCTCTGGGTTGTAGGAGGCTCTGATCCACTGACAGAGTTTAAGTATCTGAGGATTTTGTTCTCAGCGACATGAAAATGTAGCATGAGATGGACAGACAGACTGATGCAGCGTTAGCAGTGATGCAGACTTTGTACCAGAGTGTCGTGGTGGAGAAGATGTTGAGCTGGAAGGTGAAGCTCTTGCTTTACCAGTCGGTCCACGTTCCAACCCTCACCTAAGGTCATGACATCATGATAGAGACCAAAAGAATGAGATTGCAGGTAGAAGCAGCTAAACTGAGTTTCCTCCATAGGGTGTATGTGTCAACCTACTAACAGGACATTGTTGTCACCATTGCCATGATTTAACCACTTGTTGGTTTTGTGTTTCATTCTCTGTCCATGTGTTTCTCTCTGACCCTCCTTTTGTCCACAGTTATGTCCTCCTTTAATACCTCCCTCCCCCATGGTCCTTCCTCTTTGTCTTTCATCAGCTTCCTCCTGCAGATCTGCCTGAAATCAACAGTTAGTGTTTATAGCATCACCGCCTTCACCATCGCCAGCATCCTCATCCTCCTCCCTTTCTGCGTGTTCGTCCTCCACCTGGGCTATCAGCGATGGCGGCGGCAGCATTCAGGTGGGAAGATGAGCCACTCAGACGTCTTCACCTACAACATGGTCGTCATAGAGGTCCTGAGCATTGTTGGGTTCATCCTTACCTCTTGTGGCGTCCATGCTAACCAGCCTCACATGGTCGTTCTGGGTACCTGCCTGGTCTCTATGCACTGCAGCGGGCAGATCGTATTTCACAACCTTACCTGTGTCGAGCGCTACCTGGCCGTCCTTCACCCCGTCACCTACCTGAGCCTGACGAAGACCAAAGCCCTGAGAATCAGAAGCTTCACCATTGTTTGTGTTTGGCTCCACTGTGTGTCATCAATAGGTTACATGTTTCTAACAGATTACATTTTCATGTCCATTGTGGGTTCTTCTGTACCTCTTTCTTTAACTGTCATCTGTTTCTGCAGCGTTTCTGTTCTCTGCGCTCTGATTCGTCCAGGGCCAGGGGAAGGGGGTGGAGACAGACAGAGGGTTGACCAGTCAAAGCTGAGGGCGTTCCACACCATCCTGTCCATACTGGCAGTGCTGTTGCTGAGGTTTGGGGGTTTTTTGGTCATTACTACTCTGTTTGGCTTGCTGGGGGACACTGAGAAATGTGGTTTGTGGTTTTCTGATCTGTGGTTCAGTCTGCCCAGCAGTCTGGTTCTACCGTTGCTGTTCCTGCACCGAGCAGGAAAACTGCCATGTGGAAAGAACAGCGGTAATCCAGGAGCAGGACCACATCAGACCAGTCCCTGATGTCAGGCAGAGGCTGAGATGACAACAAGGTCTAGTGTTGGAGAACTAGTTTAAATCAGAGGTGTCAAACATGTGGGCCATAAGCGGTCCTCCAGAGGGTCCAATCCGGCCCTCAAAGTGTAAAAATTACAGAGAAGACATTAACTGCAGATTGTAAATTAGTAAAAATATTAATTTAAAATCATTTCTCAACCATGGCAAGTTGTTCAGATCGTACAGTAAAATACTAGAATTCTCATTGTATTGTTCTGTCATTTTGTGTCTTGTTTTTGACTGATTTTTGTCATTTGTCCCATTTTTATGTTGCTTTGTTTCTTTCTTTTGTTGTTTCACATTTCGTTTTTGTCTCGCTTGTATTTTTTTTTGTCTTATTTTTGTTATTTTGTGTTTTGCTTATTTTGTTGTTTTGTGTATTGTTTGTGTCGTTCTGTGGGTTTTTTTGTCTCACTTGTGTTTTTTGTCTATTTTTTTGTTGTTTTGTTCCTCGATTTTGTCATTTTTGATCTCGTTTGTGTTGGCTGTATAATTTTTTGTCTCGTTTTTGTCATTTGTCCATTTTTTTGTCAAATTTTTTTGTCTTTTTTGTGCCGTTTGTCTCATTTTTTTAGTTTCTAATTTTTGTCATTTTGTATCTCTTCTTGCAATATTTTGTCTTTATTTTGTTTATTTTTTTAATTTCATTTTATTTTGATCAAAAAGTTAAATACTCTATCATTCAGTTCCAGGTACCTGTGACTAAATGTTTTGTCAATGTAGTCAGTAAGTTTTAAGATGTAAATGATAAACTGAGGCATAATATTGCTTAAATTGAATTTATTTTTCTTAAGAAATTTCTGGATGATCATAATGTTTTGTAAAAAGATAATTCCTTCAATGTGAACATTTCAGAAATTGGAGTTGTGGTTATTTATAAGTTATTATGCAGTGATTTTACTGGTCCGGCCCACTGGAGATCAGATTGGGCTGAATGTGGAACCTGAACTAAGATGAGTTTGACAGCCCTGGTTTAAATGGTGTGTTTAAGATACATGTAGAAATATATAATCACATAAGATAAATGTAATGATGGTAAATAACCAGAAGGTTAAAATGGTGACAAATATGGAAGGTCCATGTGTGAACGGTTTTCAACTGATCAACATCTAAATGTTTCTGTGAAGCTTTCAGACTGAATGTGACCTGAAGAAACATGAGTAAAGTTACTAGAGGGGAAATGTCCTCATATCAAGGTGCAGGAAAGCTAATGCTGCTAATGTTAGCTTCAAACACTGTTGATTTAATTCTGTACCCTTTTGTTTGTGTTTTTGGTTATGAAAAGCTAAAAAAAAAAAAAAAAAAAAAAAGACCAAGACATGAACTTTTTCCACACAAAGAGACTCTTTGTGCAGATTCATGCACAACTCTTTTTTAACTGAAGGAATCCAGAGGAATCCAACAGGAAGCTGCTCAGACCTGAATGACACCAGTTCATTTGAATACACAACACGGTTTGTTGACATTTCAAAGCTGCCTGACAAATGTTCATTTTAATGGCAAATTTAAATCAGATGGGTTCAGTCAAAACTGCCTCTCAGTTTAATGTGATGCTTCAGTGATGATTAATGACTGTTGTTAGACTTGTAAATGTTCCACGTCCTGTAAACACTGCTGGTTTGTTTTAATGATAAGCAGAAATATTCCTCGTGTTTCCATCATTCAAACTGTGTCCTACTGACAGACAACATCTCTGAATTCTCTTGCACATGCAGATGTTCATTTAAGAGCAGAAATTATTTGTCGCATTTGTTATTATGATTAAGCTGCTGCATTTAATGAGACGAACTGTCACCACCAAAAACAGTGACTCATTAAAATGTTGTAAATTAGCTGAGACTGAATGGAGAAATGTAAAATTCAAGATATTGAATGAAGCCAGCCTTTTAAATGAGAAGACTTCTTTCTTTTCTCAGTCGGCTTTTGCTTGAACATTTGTGGATCTTTAGTCTTTACTGAAATAAAACCAGATGTTTGAAGACTTCACGTTCAGCCCTGCAAAGTTCTGATGAGTATTTAATGTTTTTATTATCTTAAATCTTTAAATGAATAATGTCAGATGTGATAACATCATAAAATGTCATTTCTTTAACTTCACATCCTCTAAATGAAGACAGATTCTGGGTGAATGAGGTCACTTTGCATCTCAGACTGGGTTTATTAAAGCTGCTGAGGTGAGACGGGTGATTGCAGTACACAGTCTTCACCACCAGGTGTCAGTGACACTCTAAAAGAGCCCATGAAAAAGCTGAACTGCAGAGAATTAATGGATCACAACAACCAGGAACTGGGATATTTTCCTTTATTTAACGTGTGATACGTTAAATATGGTTTGAACCAAGTGTTAAAGAAAATATTTTACATTTAGCAGATAAAATGTCTTTGGAAATAAACCACACACATCCCTTAAGAATTACCTGAGGCTGAAAATGTGTTTTTTTCTGTTGTAGTCACAAATAAAAATGGATTTTGTGATTAAAGTCAGTCTGAAATTACAGTAGTAAGATTTATTTTATTCCTATAAGTTGCATTATTTCTAAATCTGATTAACTTTACACTGTGCTGTAAATAATTAGATATAATTCTGTGTTGTGCATTAAGTCCACAGCCTGCAGCAAAGCCTTCTTGTTCAGATATAGTGTGATTCCCTGAGTAAGGAAGGATTCAAACCACGACTCTTGAAGGATGGCACCAGTTTGCTGCTGCTCTTATTTTGAAAGGTGTGAGTGTAATGTGGTGGAATTTCATGTGCAACAGTCTTTATTGTTTATCTGAACCTTTATCCGATTATAAAATTCTGAAGTCCAGTGATTCTGAATAATAATCTTCAGTTTGTGCTGTTTTCATCCTCTGACTGTGAACTCTGTCACTGAAGTGAATCATCAGGTTTATCTTAATGTTTTCTTCTTTTCACAAATACTTTCACTTCACCTGTCAGAGCCTCCATTTTAACATGAAGAAGAGAGCTGATGTAAAATGGATGAGCAGTGTTCATCACTGACTCACATAATGAACATGAAGTCGGTCAAACTGCAGCCTGGAGAAACATTCTGAGGTTATTTTATGACGTATGACAGTGAATATTAACATTTAACTGATTAACACACAAAGGATAGCATGGAAGTCAGGTCACACAATAGATTCTAAAACTATAAACTTCATGGATAAAGTTTAATGTCAATTCTTTCGTCTCTGAAGCCACCAGACCCACTCATTGATATAAAACATGTGAAAACAATAATAGACAAAAAAAATCATCAAAATGACACCATTTATGTCCACAGAAAGTGTAAAAACAGACTCATTAGATTGCTAATGAGTCTGTAGATGCTTCTGAACAAACCATGTGCAATGTGTCATTGGAAAATGAACAAATGTATGCTTAAAATCATAATATTTAATCATAACCACTTTATGATCACATTATAAATGTCGCACGTAAACGCTGCCAACAATAAAGCAGATCCTGTGAAAACTAAAAAAAGATTTAGAATCTGCTGATTCTGAGCAACACTAAATAACAACACATTAGTATTCATCTGACAGAACCACTGAGTCTAAGCATCATGCAGCTGCTTTAGACGACTGCACTGGACTTCAGCATTCATCACGTGGAAATATTCTACATGCTGCTGCAGAAAAAAAGTCCATCTGATACATGTTGAAGAAATTTCACTCTTAGTCCTTGGAAGTTTGCTGTAGTGGGGTGTTTATTGGTATTCCGGAATACGGTGGGCTTACCAACACAGAGCATGAGTCTGTGGAGGTAAGAAGAGCCAGAAGATTTGGAAAGTACACATTTTATAGGGATGTCAGAGGGTGGATCAAAGGGTAGGGAGAGGGCTGTATATAAATACAAGGGTGAATAGTAGTTAAATTGGTATGGCTGCTAATCAGCGACAGAGGGTAATACCACAAAGAACAAAAGGTAACTGAATCCAGAGTTCTGGCACACAAATGTAAATAGCAGAGGTGTAACAACAAAGGATAAGAGGAGGTCTGACACATAGTAACAAATAACAAAAGATGAAAGAATTGTGGATAACTGTGAAAATGGAATGAAGGGGTGACACATGACATTAGAAAGTATCTGTAGCAACATATGTGTGCTATTTTCTTCATACCTGATGATATTCTGAAGATTTTCACTCAAACATGATGTAATATTCTGTGAACCAACAGACAGTAGAGTCCAGCAGGGTTGAGGAGGTTCAGTTCAGTTTCAGGGTCTGGTAGAACTTGCTGCACATTTCATCAAAGGAATCTTCTTTAGCCATCTGCTCCACCACATGGCGGACTCCGCTCTCCAGAACCTGGTAGTATCTTCTCACTTCTTCCAGTTCTTTTGTTCAGACATTCTTTTTGTCTGAACAAAAGAACTCAAAACTACTTCATTAATAAGAGGACATGACGACTATCTGAGATAGGGTGTGACTTCCTGGAAGTTTGTGGCGGAAGGAAGAAAACGGACAGAATTCCTTTATTGTCCTTGTACAATTTCATCAAAACAATAAAATATCAAGTGACATTAAAACTTTTTTCAGAAAAGTTTAATCATTTAAATATATATACAGATTAAACCAGTTTTCCATCCATTGAGTAATATCTGGATCTTAAAAAACTGTCAGGTAAATGTAGAGGATCAGAAAGTGGAATATTTTCCTCTAAGGTGTAGTGCAGTGGAAGGAGAAAGTAGCACAACATGGAAAAACTCAAGTGTCTCAAAATTATATTTAAGGATAGATAGATAGATAGATAGATAGATAGATAGATAGATAGATAGATAGATAGATAGATAGATAGATAGATAGATAGATAGATAGATAGATAGATAGATAGATAGATAGATAGATAGATAGATAGATAGATAGATAGATAGATAGATAGATACTTTATTAATCCAGAGGGAAATTCATTACTTTCTGCCTCTGTCCCTCAGTATTTCCAGCTGTGTCTCTTATTGATCAGTGAGGTTTGAATAAATGTGAAGCTAAAGCACATCTAACAGACTCACTAATGACTTGAAGCAGTGAATATGATGTGAGGAGCAGAGTCTGTGTTGACTGGTGTCAGAAACATGAACCCCACAAACTCCCACTGACATCCTGCCTCAGGATCAGACAGCTGATGCTGCCCCCTGGTGGAGAGTTGCAGCACCAACACTGAAGCTGGAACTCCTCTCAGTTTGTACAGCATCATTATTAGTCTCTGGTGATTCCAGCTGTACATTTTATTAACATACGTCTGACTCTGCAGAATAATGCTGGAAGTCGGCTGCATTTGCTGCAAACTGTATGAGTTGTTTCTACTAATTTTCTGTAAATGTGATGAGATAGAAATTACACTGACCAGGACAAGATTATCTGCAGGAAAAGAAACTGTCCACCAACATCTTTCAGATCATTAATTGTGTCTCCAGCAGGTTTGTGCTGCTCAGTCATGGATCTAGATCTCACCATCGTCCATCATGCTGCAGGAAACACCATTTTAGGACAAAAAGTGTTTGAGTCAGACTTCAGTTTCACATCAGTGACAACACAGATCTCTGAAGAAACAGGACGAGTGTTTGGGAAACACATCTCAGTGGTCGACACTCCAGGAATCTGAGACAGTGAGGACACTACAGAGGACATTAAGAACTACTGTCAGCATCTACTGAAGTCCAACAAACCATGTCTGTTCCTGGTGGTTCTCAGCATCAGGATGTTCACTCTGGAGGATCAGAAGGCTGTAGACACAGCTCTGAAGGTGATGTTGGGGTTTAAAAAGAGTTTCCTGCTCTTCACAATTAGAGATAAACTAAAGGGTAGATCATTGACAGATTTCATCTTTGCAGAAAATGAAGGTAAACTCCCAGATGTAGAGAGGATGTTTTCAGAGGCATCTCACCTCTTCAACAATGAGGATGGAGATCAGGAACAAGTCCAAGATCTGCTGCTGAAGACCAGAAACCTTGGAGACCAACAACCACTGGACCCAGCAGGTAGACTGTGATGGAGCTCCTCAACATTGATTAGAAACCTACGGTGGCCGAGAGGTGCAAACCAAATTTACATAATGCTAAACACTTTTACAACCTCCGAGACAAATTTACAAGCGACAAAACACTTTTACAATTCCGAAAACACTTTTACAAATCCAAATGTAACCGGAAAGGGAATGTCCCAACTCCGGGATTGAACCGGAAGTGACAACGAGGAGTGGCTAATGCACTCTGTCGGTCTGATCTGCGCCATTTAAACACTCTAAAGACCGACCACACGAAAAACAAAACCGCGTGAATCGGTTCATATGTTCCCCACAAAACGGGCAAAACATCACCCGCTCGCTGTCCGTTGCATTAGCCGCTCCTCGTCGTCACTTCTGCTTCAACCCCAGAGTTGGGACATTCCCTTTCCGGTTACATTTGGATTTGTAAAAGTGTTTTCGGATTTCGACAAAACACTTTTACAAATCCAAATCCAACCCCACCCCATCCCAGAAAGGGTCTAAGCCGTGATGGGTCGTTCTCACATTCGGAGGTGTATAATTTACTATAATATTGCTTAAAAGCATTGTTTATTTCTGTATGATCTGTGAGTGTTTCCCCTGTTTAATTATATATTTTAAGAATGAGGCGAGAGGACTGAACTTGACATGAAGTTTCCAACTATGTTTGTGATCCAATAACACACATAGAAATTTATTTTCATTAACTCTTTCAATTTTAGTATTATCGATCTTTCTCTGAATTATAGTATAAAGTTCTTTTTCTTTTTTTCTGATTTAATTCTAATTTATGCCTGTCAAACCACTGTTCTTTCATTTTGGCCCACAAAATAATTTAACATCTTGATGTCTGTCAGACTGGATTTTACTGATTCTGTCCCCAAATAGATGAAAACAGAAATCAGATGAGACTATATTTTCTTACATATACTTTGTAAGAAAAGATCATGGTTTAAGATCCTACAAGGCTGTCAAGAAGGCCCTGATCATTGAGAGACAGAGGTTAGCCTGGTGTCGTGTCAAGCACACAAGAACTGGACAACCAGAAACTGGAAGAAGATTCTGTGGTCAGATGAGTCCAGTTTCCAGCTTTATCTTCCTCCTGCTAATGTGAGGCTATGCAGAAGACCAGCATGTACAGTAGACAGATCTACTGTCAAGCATGGTGGAGGCAGTATCATGGTTTGGCGATGCATGAGTGCTGCCGGTGGTGATCATCTCACTGAACTCTGCCCAGTATTGTGCTATTCTCCAGACCACCATGCTCCCTTCTGCACATGCTCTGTTCTGTGGAGGTCAAACTGGATGTTTCAGCAAGATAATGCCTCTTGAACACATCTAGGACCAGCAGAACTTTTCTGTAGAACTTGGCTGCAGGAGCTCAGTCTCCAGGTCCTAGAGAGGCCAACTCAGTCCCTGGACATGACTGAAAATCTGTGGTGGATTATCCAAAGGTCTGTTACAAAGCGTAATCCACAGAATTTAGAAGAATTAAAAGCAGTAATTCCAGAAGAATGAGACTAGATGATCCCTCAACAGTGTGAAAGGCTGGTGGAGAACATCCAGCAGGGTTAGAGCTCTACTGCAGCTAATGGAAGGACTATTAAATATTAATTTGATGATTTGATGGTTTATTTTTAATTCAGTTTTGAACACATTCTCTGTTATTTGTTGACTTTGGTTCCCACAATGTTGAAAACTGAAACATTAAAACTGTCAAGAATTCAGTTTTGTTAGTTTTTCTTGGAAATAATAAACAAAAAAGATAGTTTGAACTTGTTTGTGTCTGTCTAATGCAGTCACACTTTTTGAAACACAAAAAAGGCTTTTACACAAGTCCTTCATGATAATATTTGAGATTGTGTAAAATTTTAAGGGTGTCCAAAAACTGTTTTCCACTGTACATTAATACACAGTGAAACTCTGTTTCTGTACATCCCAGCTGGTTAGGAAGCTGTGTGCAGGATGGAACAGCTGAGACAACAGCATTATATAATGTGCAATGATTTACTCCCTGTCCATTTAAAGACTACATTTCCCTGCATTGTTGAATGAGAGGGAACTGATGATGTTCGAAGACTGCAGTCAGATAGCATTTTTAATGCTAAAATTTTCTGCAATCTGGAAAAAACACCAGCAATAATACTGTGATTGTTATTTTAAAGCATCCATAAAATGCAGTCACAGGTTTGATTAAAAGAACACAAATGCTTAAACAGCACACAGTGAGTGATGACTCTGATTTGAATACACAAACTTTGTCTGCACATCATTTGAAATGTGTGTGTGTGTGTGTGTGTGTGTGTGTTCATAGTGTGTTTCTGCAATTCTTCATTTATCAAGTGATCGTTTGACAGTCAGTTTGTCATTGTCACTGTTTTTTAATGCAAATTGAACACATTTGAATGGAACTCAGGCAGAGAGAGGTGGAGTGGGACTGTATTATACAGCCAGTACAGTATATCTGCATCAAACACTCCACAGAGACCACCGAGGAGAGAGACAGAGGCAGGAAGCTCAGAAAGAAACACTCAGAAGGTTGGTTGGCTTTTCATTTTTTACCATCAATATCATCTTAAATGAAATATGTAGAAGTCTATACAATATTTACTAAAGATTCCCCACTTGACATAAAACATCAGGCCAGTATTTGTAAAGTTGGATGAAGGAGTAGTTGAAACCATACAGATGAGAACATTAGTATTTTTCCTTTTTTGTTAAACTAAGACACAAAAGCAATCAGTTAGGGTTGAAAATATTACTGAGATGTCTTTACTTTCACAGATACTAAGATGATATTCAAAGATAGAACCCATTTGACGGTCATGTCCTCTCCTCTTTCAGACATGTCTGTAAACTCGTCTTCATCCTCCAATGACTCCCTTCTTCACAGAAACATTTCCTCCATTAGCTCTGACCTCATTTTATTTTTCTATTGTCTGACCTCCAAACCAAGCTCCTTCATCTTCACCACGTTCACCTTAACCAGCATCCTCTTCCTCCTCCCTCTCTGCATCTTCATCATGTATCATGGTCTCCAACAATGGAGACTAAATCACTCCACCTCCTCAGCAGCAACCATGAGTCACTCTGACAGCTTCACCTACAACATGGTCACCATGGAGATGATTGGTATCTTTGGGTGTATCCTCTGCTGTTGTGGTGTCTGCAGTGATCATTTAAACATATTATTTGTAGGGTTCTTTCTTTTTTCTTTCACCTGGTTCGGAGAGAGTTTTTTCCACGTCCTGACCTGTGTGGAGCGCTACCTGGCTGTGGTTCATCCCATCACCTACCTGAGCCTGAGAACAGAGAGAGGGATCAGAATCAGGAACATCAGCATCAGCTGTGTCTGGCTAATTTGTTTTGTAATTTTAGGCTTATTGAAGATGGAAAACTTGGTTGCCATTGTGAATTGGTCACTCTTGACATTATCTTTAGCCATAATCTCTTTCTGCTGCCTTTCTGTTCTCTGTGTTCTGATTGGTCCAGGTCCAGGGGAACAGGGTGGGGGCAGGAAGAGGGTTGACCAATCAAAGCAGAGGGCATTCTACACCATTCTGGTCATATTGGGAGTGCTGGTGTTGAGGTTTACTTGGAATCTGATTTGGTCTGTACTGTATGAGCTGGAAAGTGATCTCGAATGTGTGATAATGACAACTGGTCTTTGCTTTAATCTGCCCAGTGCTCTGGTGTTGCCTCTGCTGTTTCTACACAGAGCAGGAAAATTAGTGTGTTGGAAGAAAAACATCCAGTGAGGATCAAGTCGAGATTTGCAAAAGTAAAAGTAGAACAGATACACAAAAACAGGCATAGGGAAAATTCTGCAGAAACTATGAGTCAAGATTATATTTCAATATGATCATGAAGTTAATTTGACATCTTGATTTTTTCACTAACAAAAAGTTAGTAAATGTAGCACAATCCAAGGTGGATTACAACCAGAGAATGGAAACAAAGCCGTCTGATAGCGCTGCATGACGACGTATTCATCCGCTTCACTCAACTAGTTCCAGTAACCAGTTCTGATGAAACGACGAAACGCCGTAAGTCGAGGACGTCGTAAACCGAGGACCTCCTGTAGTGTGATTCTGTTTGTCAGTTTATGTAAAAATCTTTATTGTGCTTCTGTTTTGTTAATCTGCTGAATAATCATGTTATGAAAGAACTAAATCATGTATGTTTTTGACAAAATTTTCCTGTGTGATGCTTATAATACCTGTTGTGTTGCTTCTCCTTCACTGTATAATCCTGATTAAACAACTACAAAACCTGGTTTTATTGAGTTTATTTCCATGAAATAACATGCTTTATAGAAAATGTTTTTCTGTACACAAATCAGAACGGCCACAGTAATTTTTATTTCAATTCATGCTTGAAGTTTTGATCCGAGAATTCATTGTTTGCTCAGATGTCGACAATTTAAGTAAAATTTGGTAATTTTTCTTATTTCTACATGGAAGAACATGAACTGATTTTTCATACTGATCGTGATGCAAATGAGTGGCAGCAGAAGGCCTCAGCAGTAGTTGAACTTTCTACATTACAACAAAGTTCAACAGCATAAACAGGATGCAAACCAGAATCAACAATCCTATTAATTTTTACTGAATAAAGTAGAACGAGCACCATAATAGAACGCAAGAAAGTGTTTCTCATTCATGCAGAATAAAGAAAAGAATTCAGCATTGAGTTGAAACGACTGGGTCACGTTACATGGAAGTGAAAAAAAATACATTCAATAAAAAAAAAATGAATGAGGCTAAATATTAGCAAAGAAAACACATGCTGGACATGAGACCAATCTGAGATCATTTTAAACATCATTTGCACTTTTGTTTGGTTGGAATCCTTTAAAATGATGTTCAGAGCAGCAGATGAGGTCTGACTGTGAGCTAACAGGACGACACCTGAGCTGAACAAAACATTCTAACTTTGCTCTCTTCAATTCTGTCAGCTTCTCCTTTAATATGGAACCTTCATGAATAAAAACAGGAGCCTCAGTGATAAAATATTTGTGTTTCCAGACAGCAGCAGAAAACTTCAGCATGTTACCATGAAGCAACTCAGCAACGTCCAACACACCTGACAGCCATCAGGCTGCATTCACACTGACGTTGATCTGACTCTGGCTGGAAAATGACACATTTACAGACTTTTACTGACCTTTAGGAGGGACTTTTAAAGCTCCTCATGAAGATGGATGAGATCAACTGAACCGGTGAAACAAACACACCTTGTTGTGTTGGTTTGGGCCTCACAGGCCTGAAGATGAAGAAACATGCTGGGATGCATTCAAGGACCACAACAAAGTTGGAAAAACTGAAAATGTTCTCATCTTTTGAAGACTCATGTGTCAGTGGGTCAGGAGACAGTTTTATGCAGAAAAACGTCTTTCCTTCCACAAGGTCCGGTGTTGTTTTTTCTCCTTACGTGTTTGATGGTTTCTTGTTGCTGTGATGAGGGAGGGAGAGGTGCAGCTGATTCTCATTAGATGCTGATTAAGTTGACACAAAACCTGCTCCAATCACACACTACCACTGAAAACTGAGTGTTTGTTTTCACAGTTGAACTATTAAACTGTTACTAAATTACAGATAATAAACCAGTAAAATCACATGAAAAAGTATTATTTTCTGTGTGGACTGGATTTGTACCAGTTCAGTGACTGGCACAGCCACTGAGTGAAATCTCTGTGTGACTGATATTTTCATGAGAAGACAAAGAAACCAACTTTACAAAAAAAAATGTTGACACTTGTTGAATGATTCCCACAGTTTTATATCTTTTTATGATACAGCTTGATTATAGGACAGCAGACAGGAGTGATTTACAGCTGCTGAGGAAACGTTTCAAACTCCACCCACTGATCGAATGAGATCAACCTTTAATACATCCAAGTGTTTAAAGGGACAATAAAGTTTCACAAACATCCAGTAGCTGAACAGAACCATCAGATTAGTAGTGATGCTCTGCCTGTCAGACATAGTTCAGGGCAATCAAGCAACTCATTTCCATAATGTATATCTAAATATATGCATGTAACAAAACAGGTTTATGAGCTTTGTACATTTTCAAACAGACTCTCACACACTGTCTAACTTAAAATATATTTATTCATCAGGGAAATGTTTTGTTACAAAGAGAAATCATCTTAAACAGGGAGTGGTGAAACACAACCAGTCATATTCCCTACATGCTATTGGAAGTTATGAATATCAAAGCATCATTCTACTGACTGACAGCTTTCAACAACATACAGGAAGTTAGAAAAGTACACTAACAGTAATAAATGTACCCCAACAATGATTACATAAAATGATTAAAGTCCTATGAAGTGAATGTTTAAGAAGTCAAACTACATTCCACACAATATATAAACCTCCAAAACCAGTCACATTTGTAGATGAACCAGCAGAGAAACACATCAGTAAAATAAAAGCATCAATGAATAAATAGAAAGCTTCATAACAAACACAACAAAGTCTCATTAAATTCCATAAAACATATTTCTATTGTACCAAACTACTGCAGTCACTGTAGAAATGTTTTGTGTTAGATTCTACTTGAAACTCTGCGTTTCCTCTCCTAGTTATGGTGACTCCAGACTAAGCAGAACCTGAAGAGCCTCCACTATCATCACACCTGCTGTCTGGGGTTCTCAGTTAACTACAGGGATTATGGACACAGACAGGTGAAAACTAAATGCTGAGGTTGTGGAGGAAGCTGGTGCATGTTGGACTTCAGAAGGGATCAGCTGAATGAGAACATTAGTGGAACAAGAAAATAAAGTGCAGTCCAAAACCATTGAACCTTTGGTAACAATTCAGACCGGAGCAAAGCGATAACAAAAGTCAGGGGTCTCTGATAGAAGGGGTTCTGAGACCATTCTGTTGTAGAGAACACAGCTCTGAAATACATTCACATGAAACACAGTCCGAGTGTGAAACTGAACGCTGCCACTGTGAATAGAAATCCAGAACAGTTTAATTATAGTTTTTTTGTCTGAACAGGTACCAGCAGAAAGATTTTTCTTCTATAAGGGAGCAGCAGAAACAGTCTATGTTCAGTAGCAGCTGTCCCTGTTAGAGTAAGGTAAAAAAGTTCACAGCTGGGACTGACTGTGAAGAAGACTTTTTAGTCTGCCAGGTCCATGTTCTTTTTGAGAATCTCAGAAACACACAGATGAAAAAAAACATTCAGTGATGCAGGTTGAGGCTCATTTGTGTTCATTGAGATCCTAAGAAGGTTCCTCAGACCGACATCTTCCACAGTGCTAATCACCCTGCAGTCTGTCGCTACCTACTTCGCTGTGGCATTTGTTAGCTTGTCTTGTTTTAGTTTATCTCTACTTCTCCCACATGCTGCATCCAACCAGTCTGCTGAAGCCTCCCTCCACTGTTAGATGGATGAGATGTGATGATGCCCATCCCAAGTCCTGATCAACATCCAGGCCTCCTGTGATCCATGGTTTGTCTGTCTGTGTATACAAAGCCAGTGAGCTGCATTAAAGTGCCATAAAATAATTGTCGGTGTTAGTTAATTATTGTGTTAACATAATAAGAACACGTTAATTTGCCCAGTCATTTTATATATATATTATATATAGATCTTATTTGTCCTGTAATTAGTTTTTTCTGACTTTTTCCGTATTTTTTCTTTTTTATTGTTTTAACTAAAGCCACTTTATTTTTGCAAATTTATTTATTGTTCTTGCAACATGCTAGTTTTCCTGCTGTGTGTAGAAACAGCAGAGGTAACACCAGACTGCTGGGCAGATTCAACCACAAAGCTAAAGCAAATACTATACAATGACGACTGTCACTCCAAGCAGTCACTACAGCCCAAACCACATCCCCAGTAAACTTCAACACCAGTACTCCCAGTATGACCAGAATGGTGTAGAATGCCCTCAGCTTTGATTGGTCAACCCTCTTCCTCTTCCGCATCCAAAAAATAATACTAGTGAGAGTCTGGAGAAGCCTGTGTCTATGTCAAACCAGTAACTGATGTAAATAACACACAGTAGTGCAACATTTAGCAGCAAAAGGACCAAAGGTTTTCTCAAGAGGTGGTGAAGACCAGAACAGAGTTGCAGAGTGTAACTACTGGCATTTGGTGAATGTGTAAAGACGATTGGAGAAAAGTGATTTATTGAATGTTGCATTGACAGTATTTTACTTCATTCATCATTGAATGAAGCTTTAGGTTTTTACAGACACAATGTTGGACGTTTTTGGAAAGAGACTACTGAGTTTACAAAATACAATATCAACTCTGTAGGTGTTCAAACATTGACATTTTTCCTTTCAGTCATTAAGTGTTGTGCATTTCAGATGATTGTCATATTAAAACTGAGAAGAGCACCAACCTCCAGATGATGGTGATGCTTTATATAATATAGAATAAATACAATAAAGAGCACCAACCTTGTGAGTGATTGTTCCTGGTCTTCCTCCCTCTGTGTCTCTCCTCACTGGATTATCTGATCCACATCTACTGTACTGACTGTATATTACAGCAACACTCCACCTCTGTCTGTCTCTCTAAGTTCAATATGTTTGATCTGCATTAAAAAAAACACCAACAATGACAAAGTGTCTGTCAAACAAAGAACAACTTCATAAATCAACCCCGGCTACATCACATGAACACATCCAGGTCTTGGTTTTCTTGACAAACTCTCTCCTGTCATGTTGGGATTCTTCTCTGTGTGTCCATTTTATTCTTTGATGAAAAGTTGTTTTTGTTCTCTTTTATCTGCATGTAAAGTCTTTAATTGTATTTAGGCCTATTCATGCCACTTCCAGAAAATATCATTATATTATCATAGACATCATGACTATTATTTAAACATCCATTACTTTACAGCTGACAATTTTCATCATTGACTAATTTTTTGTACAAATGTCCATCATGCTGATTGATTGTGTTCAGCTGAAAACACACTTCACTTAATCCACCATGTAGAGCTCCATCCTGTTGTTAGACAGCAACTCCCAAACGCTATTTAAACTGATGAAACTTCATTAA